>NC_140227.1:31430587-31620587 GCF_951802725.1 Rutilus rutilus
ACATAATAGGCAAGGTCGTGAACAGCTCCGAGGAGAAGAACGTCACGGGTTGCCATTTTGTAAAGGGATAGTTCACACAAAAAAAAACAAAAAATCATTATTTACTCACCCATCTCAAGCCATCCAAGGTGAATATGACTTTCTTCTTTCAGCCAAACACAATCAGAGTTATATTAAAATATAACCTGGCTCTTCCCAGCTTTATATGGGAGTGAATGGAGCCTGAGATTTTAAAGCCCAAAAAAGCGCATCCATCCATCATAACAGTAATCCATACGACTCCAGGGGTTAATCCAAGCCAAGAAAAATATACATAATTAGAACTTTATAAACTATAATGACTGCTTTACTGTGTATCTTGCTGACCCCAAACTTTTAGAAAAGTCTCCATACAAGTGAGATATTAAAGAGATCTATTTTTTTCCTTCTGTGTGTGAGAGTTGCTGTATAACTTTCGTGGGGACACCTCATAACACACACACACACACACACACACACACACACCATCTGTGATCTCCATATGTCTGTGATTAGTTCATGAGGTTTACTGATTCAGCGACGGACGCAAGAACGTTTGGAATCAGCACGACTTCCGGTCACGTGACTTCAGCTTTGTCTTAAAGGAAGTTCACATCCTCTATCCCGCTGGGGGAGAAGAATCACATTTGGGATCTGTGTCATATCTGACATTTTCGAAGGAAAGGAGAGCTGTGAAAGAACAGTCTCTGGGCAAAAACATCAATAACTTCGATATCTAGTTTAAAAGTAAAGGGAAAAGATGCCAGTAAAAGGTTTAATGACATTTAAATGGCATTATGTCTGTTTTTGCATAAACCTTCTTGCATATATTTGAGTGTATGTGTTGCTGGTTAGTAATCAGATTACTAGTGTAATTTAATCAGGCTAACTCAAGCTTACCTTAAACCAAGAGACTGATAGTACAAGCAATGCAATCCTCTATCAAGAGTCTCACAACTTACATTTTACTCGGATTTAACACTGTTTTACACACTTAACATGGTTATAGATCTGAGACTGTTGATCTGTAGCATATAATTATTAAACTACTCAGCATTTCTTACCTGTTTCTAATGAAACAGACATTACGTAAAACACTAAGTTATTTTACTCACTTTATTTATATAGCTAGTATCTTTTGAAAGTGTTTACAATATTAATGTGATGTATGTATGATTCATTAAAAATAAATGTATGCTGTAGTCTTTTTTTATACTAATGAACTGATATGAAAGCTGCAGTGTGTGTATGGGTTTTGTGCCGTTAAATGAGCTGTTAATCATCCTCCATTCATTAAGATCTCGACAGATGCACTGAGCTCTTCTCCAGTCACGTGACTCCGTCTTAAGAGCATCAGTGATGTGGGGATTTCCTTCCGCTGGGGATTATGGGATGCTGGGGATGCCCTTCCCGGCGTCCTCTCTGTGACCGTGAACATGTCCAGTCACACGTCAAACACGCTACTGTAGGTTTGTGATTGCATCACGAGCACAGCTTTTATCCATTCGACTATCACATTTGCAGCTGTGCTGTGTTTATTTATTTTTTTATTTTTTATCATAATCATAATGGAATGTTAATGCATTGACAATAGCTGCATTAAATTCGGAATTCTTTAATAATCAAATTTCAAATCTAATTTGATCTTAAATTCTTTCTGGATTCGTATTCGAATTATTTTCAAATTATTGTAAATAATTATACAATTAGAAATACAATCACATTCATTTAAGATTTTCCTAAAATGCTTTTGATATCTCCATACATGCTGTTGTTTAAAATATAATATAACATGAATGTGATATATAATATAATACAATATGATACAATACAATATTACATCAATATAATATAACCTAATATAATATGACATAACATAACATATTTTAAAATAAAAAATACTAATATAATATAATATAATATAATATAATATAATATAATATAATATAATATAATATAATATAATATAATATAATATAATCTTTTTGGTGCCTCTCAGTAGGGATATATAGTAAGAAGACCCGTATGTTCAGCACGTCGGACAGCGCGTGCTGAGCGCTCATGGGATTTGTAGTCATTTTCGTGTGGTTGAGCGTCATTGGAAACCGTTTAGAACTACAAGTCCCATGATTCTTTGCGCGGCGCCGCTCTCTCTGCTCGTAGGCATCATCGGAAACGGGCCACAAGGCGTCGTAGTAACCAAGCCGAATAGGTTACTAGAAACCAGAAATCATATTCTCCAAATTATTACGCCAATAACTCAACTCAAAGCGCCTTTCCTCCCTCGTCGCTGCGCTGACTCCGCGGTGGAGAGATTAATCCTCCTAAAGCAGCTCGCGCGGATCTTCTCCTGCGTTCAGAAGGAGGGTTTTTGCATCTCAGATGATCCAGTGATCCGGATCACGCGAGGAATGGAAGAGTTTGCTTCAGTATCACTGGGAATTGAAGAGCTTTAGGCGAAAGTTGAAGAAGATGAAGACGTTTGCGGGTAAGATCTGATCGTCGGCGCTGTGCACGGTTGAAATCGTGGAGATTTTCGGAAATCCGGGAGGCAAACACGCCGACTTTTGCCCTTTAGAGAAGATTAACACCATGATGGCTTTGAGCTGAAGACCTGAAGTCTCTGCAACCCTTTAAACACGTCCAGACCTCAGCGTGCTGAAAGTGTCCAGCCTGTAGATGATGTTCTAGATGCATTTGGATCAATATATCAGCTGCTAGTTTGTTTGAATGGTAATGCAGATTTACCATGCTCTCTTTAAAGGCTTGTATACTCTAAAGCCTGATGCAATGGCTGGTAGGTGCAACCAACTATCCCACTGACTGTTCTTGACTGTTTCATCTTATGCTGTAGTTGAATTCCCTTTAATTTGGAAAGAAAAAAAGAAGCATTTTTTTCTTGATTTTAGCCTGATTTCTTCATGACACCCATTGGGATCTTCAAACAACCTTCCCAGTACAGGTGACCCAGCCGATGTTCCAGTTATGATGCATGCATGAACTTCCCGAGTGCATTGAATGGTGGCAGTGCCATAGGGTTGGTGGTTAAAGATCCGAAAGCCTGTTCCAGTCCATCACCACTGTGCCCTTGACCCCCAGAGAGAGCGTCCCTGTAGAAAGTCCACTGTTAGTCAGCTAAATGACACGTCTGTGAGTTGTAGAGCATTGCAGATCCCGAGAGCATGGCGGAGAAGACGGCTCCTCGCTGTCAGCTGAGGCTGGAGTGGATTCACGGATACAGAGGACATCAGTGCAGGAATAACCTGTACTACACCGCCGGGAAGGAGATCGTGTATTTCGTGGCTGGAGTCGGAGTGGTCTACAACACCAGAGAACACACACAGAAGTTTTACCTGGGACACAACGACGATATCATTAGGTATGATGTTCTTTATAACATTTATAACCGGAATTTGGGTTACGCTTTATTTGACAGTGCCCATATGTTACATGTAATTACCATAGTGATAACAGTAAATGATGCATAATTACATGCAACTAACCCTCAACCTAATCCTACCCTAACCCTATAGTAAGTACATGTTGCTAATTAATATCACTCAGTACTTAAATATAAATATACACCTTAAAATAAAGTGTAACCGTTTATTTACGGTATTAGTACAACTACATGTACTTACTATAGGGTTAGGGTAGGATTAGGGTTTGGGTTAGGGTTAGTTGCATGTAATTATGCATCATTTACTGTTATTACTATGGTAAGTACATGTAACAAGGACACTGTAAATAAAGTGTAACCGGAATTTGTAACACTGAAAAAATCCCCAAATACCATTTAATTACCATGTAATATTTTCTAAATGCCAAAAAGCATCATGCATACCACGGTAAATTATATGGTAAACATTCAGTGCCATCATATGTCAAGTCAAGTCAAGTCATCTTCATTTATATAGCGCTTTTAACAATGTAGATTGTCTCAAAGCAGCTTTACAGAGATAAATGTATAATTTAACGTAAGATTGTTTTGGCTTTATAGCGGTTCTTTAATAAAGTTATTTTCCAGCTAAAGTTAGTCTTGATTGATTCGCTTCCGTCGCAACGACCACTTGTCCTTAAATTAGGGCCGCCAAGACGACACCATTCTCTCTACACAGACTTCAGCGAACCTGTGAGAAACGCTGATGGCGTTCAGATGCGCATTAAGAACGGGTTCTATAATTATGTGCGTTTGAATATATGTGTGCAGGTTTGGAATTCCCTACAAACCAAGCCTAAACAAATTACTGGTGTTTCCTTATAGTTTTGATTCAGAATTTTATTTTATTTTATCAATTCGGGGTAGATACGCAAATTGAGTTTTCCCGACGACGCGTTATCTGTAGAGTGGGAAAGGGATCCTCCATAGGGAGAGACTAGTTGGCCCTTCAGCACTGCATTGACATCGGGTCCAGGCGAAGGTCCTTCATCAGATCTGGAAACGGCCTGGATCCGGCAGGCTGCGGGAAAACCTTGGGATAAACAAAGACACTAAAATTAGCGTAGATGCCATTCTATATGTAGCAAAGTACCATAATAACGCCATGTTTTTAATGTCATGTGATTTCTTGGAGTATCGTGATGTGACGCATACTGTGGTAATACCATGCTTTTCAGCACGTACCATGGTAATGTCATTGTATTTCTTGGAGTACCATGATATCACAGTATTATGTATAGGCACTATGGTAATACCATCATTATATGTGATGATACCATGTTTTCTGGACATTTACCATGGTAATGTCATTGTGTTCTTTTAAATGCCACAAGTACCATGGTAAACTAATTGCATAATTATTCAGCACCATGTTATGTAACAAAGTTTGATGGTAATACCATGTTTTTGTACCATGGTAATAATGTATTTCTTGGAGTACCATGATATCACAGTATTTTGGACAAGTATTATGGTAATACCATGATTTTTGGACATATACCTTGGTAATGTCATTGTATTTCTTTAAATGCCATAAGATATGATGTAACTACCACGGTAAATTAATATCATAATTATTCAGCATCATGGTATGTAACAAAATTTCATGTTCATGTCACAGTATTCTTTGATATCTACATTCTTTCGAACACATACTATGGGAAAACCATGTTTTTTGGGTCACGTTCCATGATGATACCATGTTTTTAGGACATTTACCATGGTAATGCACTTGTAATCTTTTAAATGCAATGTCATGCAATACCATGGTAAATTAACATATCAACCAGTACCATGATATGTAACAAAGTACCATGAATATGTACCATAGTAATGTCTTTATTGTATTTCTTACCATAGTATTGCCATGCTTTTATTATTTGAAATAGAGTACCATGTGATTTCCCTGATACATGAATAATCATTGATAGTGTACACTCACCTAAAGGATTATTAGGAACACCTATTCAATTTCTCATTAATGCAATTATCTAATCAACCAATCACATGGCAGTTGCTTCAATGCATTTAGGGGTGTGGTCCTGGTCAAGACAATCTCCTGAACTCCAAACTGAATGTCAGAATGGGAAAGAAAGGTGATTTAAGCTACAATTTGCACAAGCTCACCAAAATTGGACAGTTGAAGACTGGAAAAATGTTGCCTGGTCTGATGAGTCTCGATTTCTGTTGAGACATTCAGATGGAGTCAGAATTTGGCGTAAACAGAATGAGAACATGGATCCATCATGCCTTGTTACCACTGTGCAGGCTGGTGGTGGTGGTGTAATGGTGTGGGGGATGTTTTCTTGGCACACTTTAGGCCCCTTAGTGCCAATTGGGCATCGTTTAAATGTCACGGCCTACCTGAGCATTGTTTCTGACCATGTCCATCCCTTTATGACCACCATGTACCCATCCTCTGATGGCTACTTCCAGCAGGATAATGCACCATGTCACAAAGCTCGAATCATTTCAAATTGGTTTCTTGAACATGACAATGAGTTCACTGTACTAAAATGGCCCCCACAGTCACCAGATCTCAACCCAATAGAGCATCTTTGGGATGTGGTGGAACGGGAGCTTCGTGCCCTGGATGTGCATCCCACAAATCTCCATCAACTGCAAGATGCTATCCTATCAATATGGGCCAACATTTCTAAAGAATGCTTTCAGCACCTTGTTGAATCAATGCCACGTAGAATTAAGGCAGTTCTGAAGGCGAAAGGGGGTCAAACACAGTATTAGTATGGTGTTCCTAATAATCCTTTAGGTGAGTGTATATATATCATAATACCATCTAACACCATCACTGTACTTCGGTAGTTTTCCCGTAATTATTGTCTCGTTCTCCAGAATCTGTCTTCGTCTTGTCGACAGCAGTTGTTCCTCAATGATAAAGTTGTGTGTCTCTGATTTGCGCCGATGATATCTGAACATCCGCACACTTATCAGACCGTCGTCTCGCGGACGGATCGATGCTTCCGAGCTTCAGGTCCTGAGACGAGAGGTCACGCTCATGTACTGATGATATCACTCGACAACAGCAGGATTTGAGGAGGAACGGGTTCATATGCAGGATGACCCTGACGGAGGACAGCGCTGGTGTAAAGAGCCTTTTCATGTTGAGCAAATCTGTGCAATCTTCCTCCTGAAGGAGAGAGAGAGAGAGAGAGAGAGAGAGAGAGAGATGGACCGATACGGTGAGAAAGCGACCAGGTTTTTTCTCCCGCTCTCGCCTCCAGGTGAACTCAGTCTGTAAAAGAGGACGCTTGTGTTTCTAGCAAGGTGAAAGACAATTTAAACACACAAGGGACAAACTAAGACGGATCATATCCCAAAGAATATCTCTATTAAAGGGGTGGTATAATGCCCTTTTCACAAGATGTAAAATGAGTCTCTGATGTCCCCAGAGTGTGTGTGTGAAGTTTTAGCTCAAAATACCCCACAGATATTTTTATATAGCATGTTAAAGTTGTCACTTTTTGAGGGTGAGCAAAAACGCACCGTTTTTGTGTCTGTCCCTTTAAATGCAAATGAGCTGCTGGTCCCGGCGCAGGGGGCGGAGCTACAACAGCTTGTGTCCTTTTACCTCACACAGACACACACTGAACATTTCAAAACCTTTTAGCCTTTTATGTTCAAACCGGAGTCAGACAATGATGGAGAGACTCAAGAAGAAGTGACAACATGTAGAAGCAACAGGACATTTCTGAATGGTTAGTTGATGAATTTATGAAGCTGATGTGTAGTTATCTTCTAGTCATTGAATAGCATATTCTGTCTTGATCATCTATAAATCGTGTTCAGGGGGCGGGGTTTATGTAAATTCTAGGGTTGGTGATGTCACTAACCCGGGAGGAATGTGGTGTAGTCTCTACCAGCCGTTTGTTGTAGTCCTTAAAAAGTGATTTCTTTAAAAGCAAATATCTCCCTTTGCTCTGAACTTTGAGCGTTGTAACTTTGCAGATGTTGTTTCTGCTCAAACAGCAACATTACACACTAACTAAAGCTAGAAAAGTCAAATCATAATCAACCACCCCTTTAAACAGCTACAGTAATGTCACTGTATTTCTCGGTGTACCATGATATCAACGTTTTTTTGGACATGTACCATGTAATGCCATAGTATTCTTTTAAATGTGACGATGTATACATTAATTATTCAGTACCATGATAAAGTACCGTGATAATACCATGCTTCCATTTTCGTGGCGTTTTGCATGAAGATTTGGTTTTGTGACAGAAAGCCTATAGCAGATTTAGCAACGTTTGTTCCCATTTGTATTTTCCTAAATGTCAAATCCGAGACTTCCAGGACGAGAGCACAGCACAGGCTCTGTTAGTTCTGTTAGTAATGGGATGCTATTCTTGAATCTGATTCCATTCGCGGCAATTATCGCCTTTCCCGGACGAGTAACGAAGCGTTCGCTGTGGTGTAACGAATCAACGATCCTGTTTGTGTATCATGAGGTTTGATTGGCCTGTGAGACTTCAGCGCAGGATGCTCTCGGGATGGTCTCGGGATGCTCTCGGGACGGTCTCGGGATGCTCTCGGGATGGTCTCGTGATGCTCTCGGGATGCTCTCGGGATGGTCTCGGGATGGTCTCGGGATGCTCTCGGGACGGTCTCGGGATGCTCTCGGGATGCTCTCGGGACGGTCTCGGGATGCTCTCGGGATGGTCTCGGGACGGTCTCGGGATGCTCTCGGGACGCTCTCGGGATGCTCTCGGGACGCTCTCGGGATGGTCTCGGGACGGTCTCGGGATGCTCTCGGGACGGTCTCGGGATGCTCTCGGGATGCTCTCGGGACGCTCTCGGGACGGTCTCGGGATGCTCTCGGGATGCTCTCGGGATGCTCTCGGGATGCTCTCGGGATGGTCTCGGGATGCTCTCGGGATGGTCTCGGGATGCTCTCGGGATGCTCTCGGGATGGTCTCGGGATGCTCTCGGGATGGTCTCGGGATGCTCCCGGGATGCGGGAGGAATGACGTTATGCCGAGGTGTCTTGTTTTAGGCTGAGCTTACTAATGATGGATTTAGTAATTAGTGTTAATTGTGTCAAGCGTCCCGACTCCTCGTTTAGCAGAGCTCTGTAATGTGCCGATAAACAGCACTCGTGTTTCTGCAGTTATTGTTTATGTTTATGGAAACTCTGACATTCAGTGTTTGCTTTTGCTGGATTATATTATATTAGAGCAAAGTAAACACACACACACACACTCTCTCTCTCTCACACACACACACACACACACACACTCTTACACACACACTCACTCACACACACTCTCACACACACTCACTCTCACACACACTCACTCATACCCATACACACACACACTCGCTCTCACACACACACACACACACTCTCACACACACACACACACACACACACACTCGCTCTCACACACACACTCACACTCTCACTCACTCACTCACACACAATCACACATACACACACACATACGCACACTCTTACACACACAAACAAACACTCACACATACACACTCTTACACTCACACACACACACACACACACACACACACACACACACACACAAACTCTCTCTCACACACTCACACTCAAACACACACTCTCTCACACACTCACACTCAAACACACACTCTCTCACACACTCAAACACACACTCACACACTCACACACATACACAATGGTCATGGTTGGCGTAGACTGAGGAGAGAGTATATTAACCCAGTTTATCTCGCTGCCTGAGGGGAAACTTTGCTATTAAAAGTCATATTAAAAGTACTGTGACAAACAC
Source organism: Rutilus rutilus (assembly GCF_951802725.1). NCBI lineage: Eukaryota > Metazoa > Chordata > Actinopteri > Cypriniformes > Leuciscidae > Rutilus > Rutilus rutilus. The sequence goes on from NC_140227.1 coordinate 31,439,826, forward strand.
ACGTTGTGCCAGTGGCGCATGTCGTATAAAAGTATAAAATGTGCTTTTACTGCAGTGAAGAGCCGCATCTAATGAAGTTCATGTCATTCTGGGCTGCATTAGAGCCGTCTGGTGTTTTATTCAACAGTTATTCGAGGTGTTTAAGTGAATCTGCACTAATGTTAGGACGCATTTACATTACATCCTTCAGGTGACCCAATTCCAGATTGTGACCCACGAACACGTGAGCAGGAAAAATGCACCTGGATTCAGATGTTCTCAGATCAGTTTCAGGCATCTTTTCATATGTGAATATAAATCTGATGTGAATCGAATACGTGCATTTGCGTCTGCCATGTAAACAGTCCAACCGTGATCACATGACTCTTTTCAGTGAGGATTCATAAGACAAAGCATGTGTAAGTTCATAAGTCGACACCATTGCTGAGTATTTCCTCCTTAAAACTGCAGTGAACCAAAGACAGTCTCAAACACACGCTTTGAAATCGCTGGTGTTTCTGACGTCACAAACTACCTTGTAACCAATCAGATCAACGTGTGATCGTCAACCAGTGGATCTCTGAGCTGAGTGAGTGAGTGGAGGCGGGGCTCATTTGCATATTCATAGAACCACGTATACTAAATGAGGCGAGGGTGTCGAGTTACATTCAAGCTATTTTAAGAAATTTTTTCAAGGAAAAACATTTAAATATGTCATTATGGTGATCAAAGATGAGTTTTAAGGGAAAAAATGATGGACTACAGGAGGACTTTAAGACATTAAGATATTATTTATTCTAGGTTCTTTAAAGCACCAGTTAATAGATGGTTTTCTGAAGACCTATGTTGAAATAGCTGCTGTTTTATTAAAGGGTTAGTTCACCCGAAAATGGAAGTTCTGTCAGTAATTATTCGCCCTCATGTTGTTCCAACCCCGTTAGACTTTCGTTCATCTTCAGAACACAAATTAAGATATTTTTGATGAAATCTGAGAGCTGTCTCACTCCTCCATAGGCTTCTCTGTAATCGAGATCTGCCATCCCAGAAAAGTTAGTAAAGACAATGTTTAAAATAGTCCCAGTGGCTCAACCGTAAGTTTATCAAGTGATGAGAATACTTTCTGTGCGCAAAAACAACAAAAATAACGACTTTATTCAACTCTTCTGGGTTGTACATCAGAACGGAGGCTCTCTATTGGCCAGCATCACACGCATCAAAAAAGTCTTTATTTTTGTTGTTTTTGCGCACAGAAAGTATTCTCGTCACTTGATAAACTTACGGTTGAGCCGCTGTAGTCACTGGACTATTGTCTTTACTAACTTTTCTGGGATGGCAGATCTCGATTACAGAGAAGCCTATGGAGGAGTGAGACAGCTCTCAGATTTAATCAAAAATATCTTCATTTGTGTTCTGAAGATGAACGAAAGTCTTACGGGGTTGGAACAACATGAGGGCGAATAATTACTGACAGAATTATCATTTTTAGGTGAACTATCCCTTTAACGTCTAGATTAATAGCCCATGTGTGCTGACTGAAGTAAAGCCGCTCTGTTTGAGTCATGAAGGGCGAGTGTCGGGTCTCTTCTCTGACCCGAACGCTGTGAGATCAGCTGAGCGTTTGAGCTCTGAACAGGAGGCAGACGCTCCTGATTCACTGTGAGCTCAGACTCGTGTAACCCGGGACTGACACGCTCAAATGTCTCGTGGTGGTTTTGTATATGCATGATTTTCAGAGCTCATTACGACTAAAACAATCATTTCATTAAAGCTCTCGTCGTTGGAGATGCGTTCATAATTGCATTATTCTAATGAACAGACCCCTGCTCACTCACTGCTTTCTGCAGCTCTTAAAAATAGCACAGAATTATTATTTTCTTGAGCAAGTGCAAATGGACATTTTAATTTAATTTGATTTTAAGTGATGGGAATTTAAATTAATTTATACCACTGCACCGTTGATGCATTTTTAGACTCTTAATAGAGCTGTTGATTAATTAATTTGACTATTACAGCTTCATATCAGTAAAGGTGTCTGTTTAATATGGAAGCTTGTTTCCACAGCAGAACACAAAATAAAAAAAGGTAACTGCGCCTTTTTAAACTCTCAATTCTGACTTTTTATCAATTCTGACTTTTTATCTCGCAATTCTGACTTTATATCTCACAATTCTGACTTTATATCTCGCAATTCTGACTTTATATCTCGCAATTCTGACTTTATATCTCGCAATTCTGACTTTATATCTCGCAATTCCTTTATATCTCGCAATTCTGACTTTTTATCAATTCTGACTTTATAACTCGCAATTCTGACTTTATATCTCGCAATTCTGACTTTATATCTCACAATTCTGACTTTATATCTCGCAATTCTGACTTTTTATCAATTCTGACTTTTTATCAATTCTGACTTTATATCTCGCAATTCTGACTTTTGATCAATTCTGACTTTATATCAATTCTGACTTTATATCAATTCTGACTTTATATCTCGCAGTTCTGACTTTTGATCAATTCTGACTTTATATCAATTCTGACTTTATATCTCGCAGTTCTGACTTTTGATCAATTCTGACTTTATATCAATTCTGACTTTATATCAATTCTGACTTTATATCTCGCAATTCTGACTTTTGATCAATTCTGACTTTATATCAATTCTGACTTTATATCTCGCAATTCTGACTTTTTGTCAATTCTGACTTTATATCTCGCAATTCTGACTTTTTGTCAATTCTGACTTTATATCTCGCAATTCTGACTTTTGATCAATTCTGACTTTATATCAATTCTGACTTTATATCTCGCAGTTCTGACTTTTGATCAATTCTGACTTTATATCAATTCTGACTTTATATCAATTCTGACTTTATATCTCGCAATTTTGACTTTATATCAATTCTGACTTTATATCTCGCAGTTCTGACTTTTGATCAATTCTGACTTTATATCTCGCAATTCTGACTTTATATCAATTCTGACTTTATATCTCGCAATTCTGACTTTTGATAGATTCTGACTTTATATCAATTCTGACTTTATATCAATTCTGACTTTTGATCAATTCTGACTTTATATCTCGCAATTCTGACTTTATATCTCGCAATTCTGACTTTTGATCAATTCTGACTTTATATCTCGCAATTCTGACTTTATATCTCGCAATTCTGACTTTTTATCAATTCTGACTTTATATCTCGCAATTCTGACTTTATATCTCGCAATTCTGACTTTTTATCAATTCTGACTTTATATCAATTCTGACTTTATATCAATTCTGACTTTTTATCAATTCTGACTTTATAGCAATTCTGACTTTATATCTTGCAATTCTGACTTTTGATCAATTCTGACTTTTGATCAATTCTGACTTTATATCATGCAATTCTGAATTTATATCTCGCAATTCTGACTTTATATCACAATTCTGACTTTATAACACACAATTCTGACTTTATATCAATTCTGACTTTATATATCGCAATTCTGAGAAAAAAAGTCAAGACAAAAATATAGCCTGTATATCGTGGCCAAAGTTAAGAATTCGTTCACTCGGTTTAGTAAATCATGACCTCGTTGTCTTAAAATCTATAAAAATGTCTATAAAATTAATATACATTTACTTGAGAAGCAAACTTACTAAAGATATTAAGTCCTGGTTAATGTAAAAATCATCATTGAGAAAAAATATCTGTCAGTGGGGCAAGAAAAATAAACTTCACTTCATTTTTAATGCATTTTTCAGAAAACAACTTAATATCTTAAGTAATTTTGCTTCTCCAGTAAATGCATCTTGATTTAAGAGTGTTTAGATGTGTGTGACCCTGGATCACGTCACCAGTCTCGAGTCGCACGGGTTTATCTGAGGCAATAGCCAACAATACAGTGTATGGGTCAAAATTATCCATTTTTCTTTTATGCCAAAAATCATGAGGATATTCAGTAAAGATCATGTTCCATGAAGATATTTAGTAAATTTCCTACCGTAAATATATAAAACATGTATTTGTGTGAGTGAGTGCAGCACAATCGTGAACATAAATGAACAACTTTAAAGGAGATTTTCTCAATGTTTCGATTTTGTTGCACCCTCAGATTCCAGATTATCAATAGATGTATCTCGACCAAATATTGTCCTATCCTGACAAACCACACATCAATGGAAAGCTTATTTATTCAGCTTTCAGATGATGTATACATCTCAATTTCATAAAATTACCCATGTGACTGGTTTTGTGATCCAGGGTCTCATTTGTGCTGGAAAGCAAGACAGAAATACTGAGGAAGAACATCATTTTTTTGCAGTTATTCTTGTAGTTTTGATCTTACTGTATATTATGCTTAAGACTAGTATTTCTTTGTTTAGCATCGTATCAAAAACCTTTGGCTGGTTGCAGGTCTCAGACAGCTGGAATTATTTCTGGCATTTCCGAATGCGCTCTTGTCACGACAGCGGTCAGACGTCCCACTTCACTGCACAAAGACTTCAGCACATCTCTCTCTCTCTCTCTCTCTCTCTCTCTCTCTCTCTCTCTGGCATGCTTATCATCCGCTCTTCATTTTCCCTCTCAGCTTCTTCCCTGTAGGCCGGCAGTCACTGGTGTTCATTTGACTGCAGATCCTTCCCAGAATCCTTCAGCTGTTCACTGACTCACAGGGGTCCAGCACTCAACCCAGAGAGGGTCATGGGTAATAATCGCCCACAGGCGTCCCGAGACACATGACCATCCGCACACATGCTGACGGAAACATGTCCGGGAAAATACAAGAAATTACACTGTGCATGAAGAAAATTAAATTTTGTTATTGTTGTTTTTGCATTGAGATATTTGATAATTAATTCCTTTGTCCTTGTCTTTAGATTCTCTTTGAAGTGCGCTGTGAAAAATGAAATTATAAGTCGTGACAACATGTGTTTTTCCATCGCTTTAACTCGTCAAAATAAGTTAAGCAATTTATAACTTAAGTTATACAAGATTAAACACATCCAAGTCAGTTTAATGTAATTTAAGTTGAAATGACTTACACATCCAAGTTGATTGTACTTAAAAATATAAGGAAGCAACATTTTTTTATAGTGATTAATTTTAGCATCATCAACACTGTAAAAAAAATCTATTTTTGGAAGTTTAATACTATTTCAGTCTTTGCGTCAAAATTGCAAGTTTAATTCAATGGACGTTCCCAGAACTTTGAAGGCAAATGTTCTTCCAGTATCGTTAATTCAAAGTTATTTTGTCTTTAATAATGTTCTCAAAACGTCAGCGTCATTCGTGGGACGTTTTTTCTGAAAGGTTTTAGTTCATCTTACATTATTTAAATGTTGCTGCTTGTTTCAGAGAACATTCAAAAGTAACACTTGCACAATTTTAAAGTGGAATGTTCCCTTAGTTCATATATCCAGACAAAAATAAAAAACATTTAACTCTTTCCCCGCCATTGACAAAGTTTTCCGTCAGTCCGTGTTTCCAGTGTTATACTGTAGGGGGCGCTGTTACACATCTACTGAAAGAGTTCAGAATCTCCTGATCAAAACACAGGAGAAGAAGAAGCAGAAACAAGCGATAGAAGCGTTGCGGACACACATGTGAAATAACCTCCCTGGCCCTGTCCCAAATGGCACACTTCATATGCACTTTCGGTCTTGTGGACTTACAATGGCTGCCACGTGTCCGATAAGTCCGTGAGACCGTAGGGTGTCCCATTTGTCATTTTAGGCCTCAGAAGGGTGTTTGCGAGTGTCCCCTTTGCGGTCGATATGTGCCCTCGATGCGCACCTTTGCGTAGACCACGAGTGCTTAGGGTGCCATTTGGGACAGGGCCCCAGTCTCTCTCTTGAAACCAACACGGAAGTGAATTAAACGGCAATTCATCGACTGGCCACTAGAGACCGGCTGCAAAAGTGAGTCAAATCTGCATCTCCCGCATGTTAAAATGCCCAACTTTACAGCAGAAATAAACATGTTTACAGCCTGGAGCAAAAAGTGGCTTTGGTCTATACAGCTAATGTTGCCCTTCATGACGACTGTGAGGAGGGTGAATTTTTTTTTAACTCATCTTTTTAAATTATATTAAGCCTTAAAGTTCTGCATAATTAAGGGTGTGTCCACGTTTGAGTGACAGGTGGATTCCCGCTGCTGTGGTCATTAGTCATCATTAGCCGTTTGTCTGCTGTCTGTTAGCCGTCACGTTACCTCAGCTCATCGTCTGACTGTAAAAATAAATAAATCCGGGAGTGACGCTGCCAAGATGGCGACGGTCGGCCACGCCCACTTTAGGCTTCTGCAGAAACCTACGGGTGACGTCACGGACACTACGTCCATATTTATGTACAGTCTATGAAAATAACACGATCGTCAAGCATTAAACAGCATACGCTGGCGGGGAAAGAGTTAAAGGAGTCATAATGTAGAAATTTCACTTTTCCACGAGAATCAATGTATGTTATGATTGCATAATGATTGTACACTGGCCGGGAAGCCGATATTTAAAAGTGAAGCGTTTGTTTACCTCAGGGTTTGTAAAATAGGCCACGTGCACGCGCACGAAAAAACGAGATTTTGATTTCTTCCCCCTCTTGACGTCAAGACGGGGGAGGATATACCAAATATGGACACCGCAAACCTATGCCGCGGGAAGCCCGCCCCTCTCCCCCTCTCCCCCTCAGATTCAGTTTTCAGTTTAGTCGACTCGCGAAAGATGGAGAAACCGAGTGCACACCTGAGATGCTCTGTGGGTGACTGCCACAAACAACATGCAAATGTGTTTTATCTACCAAAAACGGACGAAACTATCAGGGAACAGTGGATGAAATTCATTTTTAATGACGCTGTCCCAACAACTCTTTCAAGTGGCGTATCGTTAGGTGTGTGTGCTAAACATTTTACACCGGAATCATTTACAAATTTGGGGCAATATCAGGCGAACTTGGCCTCGAAGCTCCGTTTGGGAAAAGGTGCCATCCCAACCATCAGGGACTTGCCAGAAATTGAAAAGGTAAGACTGTGTTTTTATTGCTCTACTGTGGTTAACAAATAGCAGCTAACTGCTAATGCGGCTATTGTATGTAACTTTACCTTCGAGGTAAACACGGGGAATGGACTCTACGAATGCTAGCCACATCTTTCCACTTTGTTTTACACTAGCAGCTACAGTAGTGACGGTACAGGAGTCCATGCTCAGTGGCTAAAACTGTTTAAATGCAAGTATAACATCACGTTGCATGTCTAAAGAAGAAACATATTGAATGTCTAAATAACCACAACGTGAAACAAGGCAAAAACACCACATGATAGTAAAAATCTCAAAACCACTGTAAGCTGATAAAAAAAAAAAAACTACATCTCCGTTAATGTAATCTACATTAAATAAAAGGTAAATTTATGTGGGAGAAAATAGCAACACACGTTTTTGCTCGAACTGATGTTAATGTATGTCTCAGTCAAAATGATTGTCTTTACCATTCAGAGACATCTTGATGTAGACGTGCATCCAACAACTCTACATCTTCCCTTTCCAGCTCTGGTTCAGAGTCCGGCTCAAACATGTACGGTTGAATCCCATATGTCGCGGCCGGGTCGGGTTCTGACAACTTGCGCCATGTCAGTTTGTAATGATGCTGAAGTTACCTGCGGTGTCAACCCCCCTCCTTCCTGCAACCAATCAACGCGCCCCTCATTTGCATTATTATAATGACCGTCCACGACAGCCAAAACATCGCATCAGATCTCGCGAGACAATAATGCCTTTAGAAATAAGGGTCTGAGGGGCTCTGTGTTGATTTTTTTTCCACTTTTCTTTTTTAGAAGTGCCTGAAAGACTATAATAGAGCATTGGGTACCAAAGTTAAAACAACATTATGACTCCTTTAAAAAACTGGACGTTTTGAACTTTCAGGAAATATGTTAGCAAAACGTTCTTAGAGTATATTTTAGATTTTTCTTTGTAATTATTTGTGAAATTTACTAGCAATTTCTGAGTGTTTTTTTTATTCTTCTTCAATTAAACAGAATTGCACAAATAAACACTCAGATAGTTTCACTCTATTTATTTTATGCAATATATAATTTAAAATCTTTGTATCAATGTGTGTTTTGCGAGATTCATTGGACTCTATTCAGGCCAAAGCATCTGTTCCACAGCGTCGAGTATTAGATTTAGCTGCGATATCTGATGTTTTTCACACACTCTTTTATCTGGAGTGTGAAAAGCCTTGATTCGATCAATGAGTTGCAGCTGCTGGGCTTTCAGAGCCGCTGATGTTAAAGTCACGCTCACTCTTTCCTCTTTCATCACTCACACGCTTAATGGAGTTTCACACTTATGATCCATTTATGATGAACTTTGTGTTTTCGGAGTAATGAAAATAGACACAAACTAGATTCCCTGTGCAAAACTCGTCGTGTTGTGTGTCTTTGATACTGTTGCATAAACCGTGTGAAATGAGTTACATATACGACAAAGCTTCATACTTAGTTTTAGGGTGAGTGTGAAATGAATGTGTGAGAAATGTTCATATTGAGATCTCAGGCTTTGATTGAAGATTTGGTTTCTAGAGTTTTAGACTGTGTTGATGATATTGGTAACTAAATCTATTAAAAAACATCTTTAACTCAAATAACCTGAAAATATACATATTAGATGAAAACATAAAAAACTGATGACAATTAGAAATGTTGTTGTGGCAACTAAGTGAACTCTTTTTAAGTTGAAGAACTATGACTAAGAAAATAAAATAACAATACGTTGAAGCTTTACAGAAATATGTACTAATAATAATGATAAAAGAATATAACAAAATTACTCAAATTAAAATGAAAATATAAAAGCTACTTCAAAATATTAATAAATAGTATCATATAAATAATGCTAAAATGACACTGGTTTAATACAAAACATTTTCCTTCTCTAATGTGATGCATTTCAGAGGAAAATTTAGATTCAATGAGGGAAAAGAATTTGATTGGATGGTAAAAATGTGATTTCTTGCAATTGATGTTTATAAAGTGAAGGGGTCAGTTTTGATGTCATTTTGACTTTTAAAAGCTCTTTATGTAGAATTTGACTTAAAAGCTCTTTATGTAGAATTTGACTTAAAAGCTCTTTATGTAGAATTTGACTTAAAAGCTCTATATGTAGAATTTGACTTAAAAGCTCTATATGTAGAATTTGACTTTTAAAAGCTCTATATGTAGAATTTGACTTAAAAGCTCTATATGTAGAATTTGACTTAAAAGCTCTATATGTAGAATTTGACTTAAAAGCTCTATATGTAGAATTTGACTTTTAAAAGCTCTTTATGTAGAATTTGACTTAAAAGCTCTTTATGTAGAATTTGACTTTTAAAAGCTCTATATGTAGAATTTGACTTTTAAAAGCTCTTTATGTAGAATTTGACTTTTAAAAGCTCTTTATGTAGAATTTGACTTTTAAAAGCTCTATATGTAGAATTTGACTTTTAAAAGCTCTATATGTAGAATTTGACTTTTAAAAGCTCTTTATGTAGAATTTGACTTTTAAAAGCTCTATATGTAGAATTTGACTTTTAAAAGCTCTTTATATAGAATTTGACTTTTAAAAGCTCTTTATGTAGAATTTGACTTTTAAAAGCTCTTTATGTAGAATTTGACTTTTAAAAGCTCTATATGTAGAATTTGACTTTTAGAAGCTCTTTATGTAGAATTTGACTTTTAAAAGCTCTATATGTAGAATTTGACTTTTAAAAGCTCTTTATGTAGAATTTGACTTTTAAAAGCTCTATATGTAGAATTTGACTTAAAAGCTCTATATGTAGAATTTGACTTTTAAAAGCTCTATATGTAGAATTTGACTTTTAAAAGCTCTTTATGTAGAATTTGACTTTTAAAAGCTCTATATGTAGAATTTGACTTTTAAAAGCTCTTTATGTAGAATTTGACTTTTAAAAGCTCTTTATGTAGAATTGAGAAACCCGTGTTATAGCGCCACCGGTGGCTGTTCAGTGGAACTGCAGCTCTGACTGCTCGCGCTCGCACTCGTTCATCACATAGAAGTAAAAAATAAAAACTTTTGCAGCGATATACTGTTAACGAACATCCCGACGCCGTCCACTGCTGAGAGCGACTTTAGATGAATATGTAAATATGTGCTGATCTTTCCTCTCAATAACAGAATAAACACACAGAAATGAGAAAGCATCAGTTCAGAAGCATCTGATCATAGTGTGTGTGTGTGTGTGTGTGTGTTTACAGCGGATCTGAGATTCATCATGTCCACAGATGAGCTCATTAAAATCACACAGTTATGATAGTCTGATTATAAAGTATATTTGAGACTGTAGACTATATAGATCTGACTATGAGACTATAGTTTGAATTAATCCATGACACACATTAACATTACAGCAGAACGGCTCTTTCAGAGTATTATCCTGAACATTGTATAAGCATTCGCTGGTTTCGTGTGTCGTTGAACGGATACGAGGCTCTCGGGCGTAAATGTCACATGCTTTCGATTTTCAACCCGAGTCCTTCATATAAACATCAGTCTACAGACTTTCATAGATAACATAAGGAGTCGGGGAAGATCTCGTTTTTAAGTGCAAGCTGTTCACACACTGGCGATAAAAAAGCAATTAATGCATGAAAAGTCTTAAATATTGCCCCTTTAAGCAACAGTCTTGGTGATTTAATGTCATTGCTGTCTAGGAGAAGCAATTAAGATATTAAAGCGATCTCATTAGTGATTTTTCCTCACTGTGGGTTGTTATTTGCACATATGTGGTAACACACACACACACACACACACACACACACACACAGGCTTGATGGCAGCACAGAACCGCATTGGCACACAGCACAGCTGCTGGCTGGGGTTTTATGCCAGTGGACATGGAGAGACTTTGATCGTTCTGCAACTCTCTGACACACACACGCACACACACACACACACACACACACACACACACACACACACACACACACACACACACACACACACACACACACTGAGGCAGTTTAGCCCTGTTTAATCAGCCTTTGATCTGCGATTGAGAGGAAACTCCTGCCCCGTTGCCCCTGCTGGGACTGTAGTGAATGCCATGCGCTCTTTTACTGTAAATCACTGTGAATCTGCACTTTGCTCCTGCTATTATCATGCATTATATTTATTAAAGCATTAAACTGACCGAGGCAATGCATGGCAATCCTTTTACCACAGTATAGCAGTGATTGTTAAATAAAAAAATTCGGAATTGTAATATATATATATATATATATCGTAACAATACATAAAAAAACTGTCAAAAAATTACAAAAGCAAATAACTCTACTTAACCTTTAACTAAAATGAAATAAACTGGACATTATAAAAAAATAAAATATTTTTTTATTAATAAATAATATATAAAAATAAATCTAATTTAAAATAATAATAATTACTATAATATCATATAAATAATACTAAATTAACTCATAATAATTAATAAATCAAATGAAATACAGATGAAAAAATACAAATGACTAAAAATTAAGTTACTAATTTAATGACAATTAATTCCATATAGAAAGTTACAAATATTTAAAAAACTGTAAAAATAAAAGCTAATTCAAAATAATAAATACTATAATAGCATAATAAATAATAATAAATAAAATATAGATGAAAAACAAAAATACTAAAATTTAAAAAGGTACTACAATTAATTCTATATAGAAAATATATAAATAATTAATTAATTCAAAATTACAATAAATACTATAATAGTATATAAATAATACTAAAGTGCTTTAAAAATAGCATATATAAAATGTCTCTACTGTTGACTGAACTTCCTGTTTCAAAATGAAGAATGTCAACACAGAAACAAAATGAGCATTTTCTGTCTTTATTTTGTCTAAATAATTGGGCTGATTAGGCCACATGTGTGTTTGTGTGGCAGCGATCTCAGTCTCTGACAGGTTTATCTGCCTGGACTCCTGAAGAGCGTCCCTGAGCGCCGTCACCGTGGCAGAGCCGTTGCCTTGGAGAGAGTCAGCTCTGTTCCTCTTTATGATCATCTTCCTGTTGGAGGAGAAGTGAGCGGAGGCTCAGTGTTGACAGAAGCACTCGTCTCATACATGCAGGGCTGATCCGGCTGTGGCTTCCTCACACACACTTTCATTTGTGTGTTTAGTCACGTAATCACACTTTTCTGTGTTCATGTATGGCTCTGGATTAAATGAGATTCATTTCATTCCTTACAATCATCTTTACGTCTCATATTCAGACTTTTGACGCATTTTATTTGGACCAAGAACGGCCACTTTTTGATTGTTTGTTTGTATTGGTTTTTATTTTTTTGGTGGGCTGGCACATAAATCAGAAGATTAAAGACAAATATTTTTAAGTTCTAAATGATCTGTTCTGTCAAAAATAATAAGTACTAATATTGTATAATATTTGAATTATTATATAGAAATATGAAAAAAAAATTCTAAATTTGCTGTTCTTTATATATACACTGTAAAAAATTTGTAACACTCCCCAATCAAAAATTTCAATTGACCGATAACATCTAAATTTTTCAATTGGCCCAAGTGAAAATCTGTACATTTAATTTTAGAATTTACAGAATTTCACTTGGGCCAATTGAAAAATTTAGATGTTATCGGTCAATTGAAATTTTTGATTGGGGAGTGTTACAAATTTTTTACAGTGTATATATGCTGCTGATTATTGATGCTGATGCTAATTACTGATGCTTTTGCTCTAGGCAGGAGGAGCTGGGGAGGTGGAGGGGTTCAGAGCAAATCTGAAAAGACTTTCTTTCTTTCTTTCGGTGTAACTCACAGCATGTGTCTCTTGTGTTCTCAGTCTAGCGCTGCATCCGGATAAGATCCAGGTGGCCACAGGTCAGGTTGGGAAGGATCCGTATATCTGTGTGTGGGACTCTTACACACTGACGACGGTGTCCATCCTGAGAGACGTTCACACACACGGTGTGGCTTGTCTGGCCTTCGACGCCGACGGGCAGGTGAGACAAAACACTCCCGAATCCGTTCCAATAAGGAGCTTTCGCACCGGAGGAACCTTTTCATGGTTCCTAGAACTATTGGTGGAAGTTCCCGGTTATTGGCGTGTTCACACTGCAGGAGGAAACGATTTTAGTTCTAGGAGGAACTCATTTACTCCTACTTCAGAGTCGGTCTAAACCAGCGCTATAGGAACTACAGTGACGTTAGTGTTCACTGATTGGCCGAACACACGCGAAACACCAGCACCAGTAAACACAGATTATAGCCTATATATTTACTCCACAAACTAACTCTACGAACATGTAAAACAGTCATAGATGAGCCTCTTAATCTTTACACTGAGAAGAAAATCCAACACAGCTTTGAAGAGACCAAGAGAAACATGATCATGTATTTCTGCTCATCAACACTGGACATCAACACACGCCATACGCCAATAACTCTTCATTAATGTCTACTTTCTCTGTATAACAGTTCTATCTAATGACGTATTAGACAGGAGTGTTAGACAGATCGTACACTAATGAACACGGAGAATGCGAGCACTGTTTGCTCTGGCGTTCTCAGCGCCGTCAAAATAAAAGTCACAACAACAAGCGCGACTTACGTCACTTCAGAGTTCCTACGAATGCAACCAGGAAAACGTTCCCAGGGGAACCATTAATTCTCGGGGAACCACCATGATGGCTAGTTCCTAGAACTACCCGGTGCGAAAGCCCCTATAATGACTTTGCTGGAATACTTGATTCTGATTGGTCAGTTGCGGCATTCTCAAATATTTTTGTATAACGAGACTAACATAATCATTGACCAGTTGAATATGAACATGTTTTTTGTCATATTTAGTAACTGCTTCTAACTGCTTATTTTCTCCTGTCATTTGTATTTGAATAATCAGCGTTTAGCTTCGGTGGGGCTTGATGCCAAAAACACGGTGTGCGTTTGGGACTGGAAAAAAGGGCGTGTCTTAGCCACCGCCACGGGACATTCTGATAGGGTAAGAGAGAACGCACTGATCTTCGGTGCCGATATCAGTCCAGCATTTTATTCATAATGTCAGAAAGATCTAGTGCACAAAGTAAAAAAAAATGCATACGGTTCACACATGGTATGACTGTTTCCATAGCAACAGATGCAACACCTCAGTGATGTGAATGGATAACTGTTAAGAGCGTTATGAATAACTTATTGTGTTATGTTTCAATATAGAGGAGCATTTCAATGCATGAACTGACAGATAGAGTATGTTTTCTAATCTGAAACACACACACACTCTCACTCACACACACACACACACACACACACACACACACACGCACACACACACACAGGCTGAAGGCGCAGCTGAGATGACAGAAAAGCTTAGTGAAGATCCACAGACACCAGAAAACTCCCTAAGGTGCCATTAAAACCCTGCAGCTCTGTGTGTGTGTGTGTGTGTGTGTCTCTGCTGTTCCAGCTCAACAACTGCACTGCCACGACTGCCAAAATCTAAACTGCCGATGGAATATAAAAGCAATTTGTAATTTATATATTTTGCATTTCACATTTATGCATTTGGCTGATGCTTTTATCCAGAGCCACTTACATTGCATTCAAGGTATACAGTATATCGTTCATGCATTCCCTGGGATTTAAACACATGAAGCTCTACGGTTTGAGCAACAGGAATGCTTATGTTTATTTGCAGATAATGAATGCCAATAATAAAGAAATCAGACTGTTTGAATAGATAAATGCATAGTTTATAGCTTGTATGCATGCATTGTTCTTATTGCATTTGTACATTAATCCTTTACATTTAAATGTATGCATTTGACAGATGCTTTTATCCAAAGCAACTTGCATCGCATCCAATGTGTATAATTTATCAGAATATTTGAAATATAATTGCATAGTTTATTATTGAAAAATATTTGGAAAGAAGAAAAATCATGTTGATTAAAAGGCTTCATGTATTGTTGTTGTCATTCAATTAAATGGTTAAATTATAGGCTAATTAGCGAGCTTGACTATAATTATTGCTCATACTTATGGTTAGGGATTTTTCAAAACCTTCATACAATACCTAGTGCATCATTGTTTGTGTATTATGCATTCAAGTTGTACAATTTATCAGTATAATAGTGAAGGAATCAGAGACTATCTAAAAGAAAAATGTATAGTTTAAAATTAAGGACAAGAAAAATATAGTTGAATAAAAGGCTCCATCCATTGTTCTTATTGCAAATTGTTAAATTATTAGCTAATTAACAAGCATCACTGTAATTATTGCTCATGCCTTATGGTTAGGGATTTTTCAAAAACGTCATGCAATACCTAGTGCATGTTTGTTTGTGCATTGATTTATGATTATTCTGTTAGATCAAGTTTGGTGCTAATGTTGTGGAGGTGTTGACGTGTTTATTCCACCTCTTTGTGCTGCGGTTTCAGATCTTTGATATTTCCTGGGACCCGTTTGTGCTGCACAGGCTGGTGAGCTGCGGAGTCAAGCACATTAAAGTGAGTCTAACCCCTGAGACAAGTTCATTCCAAACCAAGATGATTCCTGCGCTCTCGGGAATAAATAAATGAGGCATCAGCGGAAAGATGCTGTAATTTATTCGTTATTTCCTTTGTTGTTTTTGTCTTTACTGCAGATGCAATGTTTTTCATAGACATCAAAAAATGCATTAACATACTGAAAAACTTAAGGAATAGTACTCTCAAAAGTGAAAATTCTGTCAAATTTAGTACTCTGCAATATATTTTAAAGAGGTCATATTGAGGCTCTAGGCTCGACTAGAACAGGTTTTCCTGCTTGAATGTTGATTATTTTCCTCATATTCTCCATTGTTGCGGCTCCTCTCTTCCCAGTCTGTCAGTAACGCTCTGTTTACTTCCTGTCTCTATGAAGCCCCTCCTTCTGAAAAGCACACTGTGCTCTGATTGGTCGGCTGGAGCAGTGTGTTATGATTGGTCGAGCATGTTTGGGAAATGTCCCGCCACTTACCATAACCGCCAGTTTAACACACTACTGACTAACTCAACCAGGCCCCGCCCCTTTATTCTGCGTATGAATTATTATAATGAGGAATATTGTGACGTGTTCGATCCCGGAAGAAACTCA
Organism: Rutilus rutilus; assembly: GCF_951802725.1. Classification (NCBI taxonomy): domain Eukaryota; kingdom Metazoa; phylum Chordata; class Actinopteri; order Cypriniformes; family Leuciscidae; genus Rutilus; species Rutilus rutilus. The sequence continues at coordinate 31,455,906 of NC_140227.1, forward strand.
AGACTACAATGGAGGGGTTTCAGGAGTTCAGAAACACTGACACTGATATAGAGAAGAACTAAGAGCTTTTTCATGCTCAAACAGCAACATTACACACTAAAGACAGATTAACATGTAACAAAAGCATAATAGGTGCTCTTTAAGTCTTGATATGGTGATTAAAAGTTGTTTTTCAGAGGATCATTATTCTTTTGTCTCATAGTTTTGGACATTATGTGGCAATGCATTGACGCCAAAACGAGGGATTTTTGGAAAGACGGGGGACTTGCAAACTATCCTGTGCTTGGCAACGGCCAAAGATGAAGTGACGTATTCAGGAGCTCTTAACGGAGACATTTATGTGTGGAAAGGACTGAATCTGACACGAACCATACAGGCAGCGCACGGAGTGAGTGAAGCTCTTCACACATCACACACCATCTCTCCCACCATATACAAGTCAAGTCAAGTCAACTTTATTTATATAGCGCTTTTCACAATACAGATTGTATCAAAGCAGCTTCACAGTATTAAATAAAATAGTACATCAGTGTTAGTTTCTAGTGTAAAACGTCCATGTTTGGTAATGCTGATCAATAGTATTGTTGATTGATTAATTAAATTAAGTATCCCCAACTGAGCAAGCCAAAGGCAACAGTGGCAAGGAACCGAAAAACTCCATCAGGTGACCTAATGGAGAAAAAAAAAAAACCTTGGGAGAACCCAGGCTCAGTCGGGGGCCAGTTCTCCTCTGGCGTACACACCAGATGTCAGCTATATGATCATTCACTGCGGTCAGATGGTCAATGGTAGTTTGCATCCTGCACCTGCAACATTAGTGAATTCAGCAGCATAAACATGAATGACATCAGCAACATTAGTGAATTCAGCAACATTAGTGAATTCAGCAGCATAAACATGAATGACATCAGCAACATTAGTGAATTCAGCAACATTAGTGAATTCAGCAGCATAAACATTAGTGAAATCAGCAACATTAGTGAATTCAGCATCATAAACATTAGTGAAATCAGCAACATTAGTGAATTCAGCATCATAAACATTAGTGAAATCAGCAACTTTAGTGAATTCAGCATCATAAACATTAGTGAAATCAGCAACTTTAGTGAATTCAGCATCATAAACATTAGTGAAATCAGCAACATTAGTGAATTCAGCATCATAAACATTAGTGAAATCAGCAACATTAGTGAATTCAGCATCATAAACAAAAGTGAAATCAGCAACTTTAGTGAATTCAGCATCATAAACATTAGTGAAATCAGCAACATTAGTGAATTCAGCAGCATAAACATTAGTGAAATCAGCAACATTAGTGAATTAAGCATCATAAACAATAGTGAAATCAGGAACATTAGTGAATTCAGCAGCATAAACATTAGTGAAATCAGCAACATTAGTGAATTAAGCATCATAAACATTAGTGAAATCAGCAACATTAGTGAATTCAGCATCATAAACAATAGTGAAATCAGCAACATTAGTGAATTCAGCATCATACAGTAAACAATAGTGAAATCAGCAACATTAGTGAATTAAGCATCATAAACAATAGTGAAATCAGGAACATTAGTGAATTCAGCAGCATAAACATTAGTGAAATCAGCAACATTAGTGAATTCAGCATCATAAACATTAGTGAAATCAGCAACATTAGTGAATTCAGCATCATAAACATTAGTGAAATCAGTAACATTAGTGAATTCAGCAGCATAAACATTAGTGAAATCAGCAACATTAGTGAATTAAGCATCATAAACAATAGTGAAATCAGGAACATTAGTGAATTAAGCATCATAAACAATAGTGAAATCAGGAACATTAGTGAATTAAGCATCATAAACAATAGTGAAATCAGCAACATTAGTGAATTAAGCATCATAAACATTAGTGAAATCAGCAACATTAGTGAATTCAGCATCATAAACAATAGTGAAATCAGCAACATTAGTGAATTCAGCATCATACAGTAAACAATAGTGAAATCAGCAACATTAGTGAATTAAGCATCATAAACAATAGTGAAATCAGGAACGTTAGTGAATTCAGCAGCATAAACATTAGTGAAATCAGCAACATTAGTGAATTCAGCATCATAAACATTAGTGAAATCAGCAACATTAGTGAATTCAGCATCATAAACATTAGTGAAATCAGCAACATTAGTGAATTCAGCAGCATAAACATTAGTGAAATCAGCAACATTAGTGAATTAAGCATCATAAACAATAGTGAAATCAGGAACATTAGTGAATTCAGCAGCATAAGCATTAGTGAAATCAGCAACATTAGTGAAATCAGCAACATAAGCATTAGTAAAAATCAGCAACATTAGTGAAATCAGCACCATAAGTGAAATCAGCATCATGTGTCGACGGTTCAGACCTGTTTGTAAACTCTTCTTGTTTCTCAGGCTGGGATCTTCAGCATGCATTCGTGTGAAGAAGGCTTCGCCACAGGTGGGCGTGATGGATGTGTGAGGCTGTGGGATGTGGATTTCAAACCCATCACCAAGATCGATCTCAGGGAGGCGGAACAGGGTTATAAAGGTAAAAACATCACTTTAAAGTGAACATATCATGGATTGTGAAGTAGTTTAAAGGATTAGTTCACTTCAGAATAAAAAAAATGTCATTTTAAATTATAAAAAATTCTTTCTTCAGTGGAAAAGAAATGAAGGTTTTTGAGGAAAAAATACTATTCTATTCCAGGATATTTCTCCATATAGTGACTTCAATGGGGTCCAACTTCCAATGAAGGTTTAAATGTGAGTTTCAGTGCAGCTTCAAAGTCTCGACACGATCCAGCCGAGGAATAAGAGTCTTATCTAGACAAACCATCCGCCATTTTATAAAAACAATAAACATTTATATACTTTTAACCACAAATGCTGGTCTTGCACTAGCTGTGATGCGCCACACATTACGTAATCACTTTGAAAGGTGTTTTTAATTTCCCGGGATTCTGTTTGTAATGGTTTAATACATTTTAATAATCAAAAAGGATGTTTAATCAATTGAATTCATAAAACTTTAATAATTTAATAGTTTATTACAATTTTAGCAATAGTGCCCTTTTTTCTTTAGTTTTAATGATGATTTAATACAAATTTATTATCAAAAACGGTGGAAATCAAATGACTGCTAATTTAACCATTTAATGGATCTTTAATAAAAACATTTTTTAACTGTTTTCTTTCATTTTTGGCAAACAAATTGCTGCACAACAGAGGTTTTCTGTTGAACAACTGTGTGTTATTCCTTAAAAAATAACTTTTATTTTGATGGTTTGTTGTAAAGACCTGTGAGATTCTGTGCTTTAATATTCACACATTCACCCTACTACAAATTTGGCCAAATTCTGTGACATTCTGCGTATTTCCTGGATTCTGTGATTCCGTTTGTGTGAATCATGGGCTTTCATGCAACAAACCACAAATGCATCTTCCATAATTGACCATTTTTTCAAGGAAATTGCATTCAGTGATCTAGATTACAAAAGCAATATCTGATCAATAAAGCAGACGGTTTTAAACAGGAAGAGATTGATTTGACTCCATATGGGAAAGCCAGTCTATAAGGGATCCAGTCACCATGGAAACATCGCCTGCGCTTACACGGCCCGAGTGACAGTGTTTTCAGCGGATGTTAGTCTTGTAGTAATGAAGCCGTCACCGGTTTCCCAGCAGAACACTGTCAGATAATTGGGTGGGATAACGAACGATCAGGTCTGGTCAAAAACCAAAATCTTTTGGTCTGAAACCAAAATCCCCAAACCTCGCCGAATGCTTCCTGCAGGAAAGAACGTTTCTTCATATGACAGCACTAAAGTTTAGCTGAGAGTCTGAGAGAAACACAGCCCAGTAATCTCACATCCGACAGTCCCAGCCTGAGATCTCCACATGAACGTAAACATTCTCATCTCTCCACATTCATTTCATATATGTATATACTCTCACTAGACGATGACTATTGACTCGTTTGGGTCTGTTTTAGTTTAAACACGTCCAGTATAGACATAGTTCTCCCAAAGTGTGAAGCGAAGGCAAACGATCCACGCTGAGTTTGTTTACTTGACATTTTGCTGGCTTGTCCAATTTAGACTTTGGATGTGGCATGTTTTTGAGTTATTCAGCCGTATCGCTTGAGTTTCGGGGGTTTTACACTCAGTTAACGAGCCAATTAAATTCTGCCCTGCTGAAAACACCAGCAAACCACCTTTGAGTGTGAAGCTTGTGTTTTCTGCTTATATTAATTGCACCATGAAAAAAATCATTTGAGTTGTAAGGTGTCTTAACTGGGTTAATTTCCTCGGTGGATAAACTTACTGGTTCGCTTTTACTGGTTTAAATTCTGTGTGTGTGTGTGTGTGTGTGTTTTTCTTTGTCCACAGTCTTTATTTTTTCTTCTTAGTAAAGGGTTGATTTGATGCAGAAAATGCATCAGATAAAAACACATTAAAATTCCAAAACAGATGAATATTATTTATATAATTGAATATTATTAATATAATTCAAGTCATTTATTTTAGAAATGACTAAATATCCCAAAACAGATCAATATTATTTACATAATTAAATATTATTAATATAAATTAAGTAATTTATTTTACAAATTACTCTAAAAATCCTAAAACAGATGAGTTGTTTATATATTTAAATATCATTAATATATTTGAATATATTTTTTAAATCGTGTAAAAATAAATCCTAAAACAGATGAATAATATTTATTTAACTGAATATTGTTCATATAATTCAAGTCATTTATTTTACAAATGACTCTAAGAATCCTAAAATGGATAAATATTATTTACACAATTGAATATTATTAATATGATTCAAGTCATTTATTTTACAAATGACTAAAAATCCCCAAACAGATGAACGTTATTTATATATTTAAATATCATTAATATATTTTAAGTCATCCATTTTTAAAAATCACTCAGACAGACACTCAATCCTAAAACAGATTAATATTATATACATAATTGAATATTATTAATATAGTTCAAGTCGTTTATTTTATAAATGACTCTAAAAATCCATAAACAAATCATAAATATCATAAATATATTTTAAGTCGTCCATTTTTTTTTAAATCGCGTAAAAATAAATCCTAAAACAGATGAATAATATATATTTAACTGAATATTGTTAATATAATTCAAGTCATTTATTTTACAAATGACTCTAAAATAAAACCGCAATATCAAAGATAATCCAGATTTTTGAAATAATTATTTCACATTTGCTTGTTTTTGCAAACTGAGGGACACTGAGCTGGTCCTGATCCCAGAATGCTCCTTAAAGCTGGATGAGACGCCCGGACACCAATATCACATGGACGTATAGGGAAGATGCTATAGAAGTTGTTAAAAATTAAATGTGGCGTCTGCCATGACTAAAGCTATAAATCCCAAATCCCAAACCTCATATTATCCAGTGACCAGATATCTCAGTCTCAGCAGAACGATGGGCTTCTTGGATCTCAGGATTTATGTGACTGATCAGGGGTGTGTTTCCCGTATAACACCGTAACTCGCCGCTTCACTATCATAGAGCGATGAGGAAATCAACTAGCGAGTCTCGACTGTTTCCCGAAACCATATTGTCACAAATTGGTCGTTCAACCTCATTAGTTAACGATGTCACGCATGTGTTGGAGTAATAACTTCTTTTAATGAAACTGTTTGAGATCGAATTAACGCTAGATGTTTTTCTATACATTACAGACATGCATCTGAGGACTATTGCTCATTCTTCTCAGTTATTTCGCTTTATTTCCAGATTCAATCATCGACTCGTTCTTACACTAGAGCTCGTTCACACATGCACACTCTTCAAAAACGACGCTTTAAATCTCTTAAAAAACTCAAAGACGTAAATGACATTTGTATGTATTCTAAATGAAAGACACAGGTTGTACTGAATGTCAGCTTGCTTATTTTGCTCAAGATCAGGATTTCTTAAGTCCACATGTCATGCAATCTAGAAACTCTGCTTCTAACCACAGGTCGAGATCTGTCGCTCAAACACACAACTCTGCGATGCTGTTTGCGAATGTTCGTTGGATCGATGGTTTCGGGAAACACCCCTGATTGACTCTTTCTCTTCCAGGTCTGTCCATCCGCAGTGTGTGCTGGAGAGCGGACCGGATCCTAGCAGGAACTCAGGACAGCGAGATCTTCGAGGTGATGGTGCGAGAGCGAGATAAGCCGCTGTTGATCATGCAGGGTCACTCAGAAGGGGAACTCTGGGCGCTCGACCTGCATCCCAAACAACCTCTGGCCGTCACAGGCAGCGATGATCGATCTGTGCGGTCAGTCCAGAGGACTCACTCTATTCCACATCAGCTCACACTGTAGAGCGGAGCTAGAAATGTCATGTTTGGGGTTTTCCCTTTTAAATTTCATCTTTCACCATTTCTCTGATAAATTACTTTTCTGTCTTTTTTTTTTTAACCTATTTTTTTATTATTAAAGCAGAATACAGTTAGACGATACCATCAATACAAAACACATAAAACAGAAAGGATGTACGTGTAATTATGTGAAGTGTGTGTGTAAAATTGTGTTGAGTATGTGTATATCTCTATTATAAGTTTCATAGAACAATTCTCATTATACATACTATCTATCTATATATATATATATATATATATATAAATATAGCAATAGTAATAATCCAAGATGTGATAAAAAAAAAGGAATAAAAATAAATTATCAGAGAAATGGTGAGGTTGTTGAGCGAAAATGAAAGAAAAGAAGAGAGAGAAGATTAAAAAATATATATATATATTTATAATTATACATGTATATATGTGACCCTGGACCACAAAACCAGTCACATGGGCCAATTTTTTTAAATTTGAGATTTATACATCATCTGAACTGAATAAATAAGCTTTCCATTGATGTGTGGTTTGTTAGGATAGGACAATATTTGGTCGAGATACAACCATAGGCGTAATTCTATGGGGGGACAGGGGGACACGTCCCCCCCAATATTCAAAGAAGGACAATTTGTCCCCCCCAATATTTGATCATACTGTATGATTATCAGAGGCGGACAGAGTACAAAGCTACATTACTTGAGTAAAAGTACAGATACCCCTTGCTAAATTTTACTCAAGTACAAGTAAAAGTACTACAGTCAGATGTCTACTTAAGTAAAAGTACTAAAGTACTTGTTTTTAAAAGTGCAAGAGTAGAAGAGTACATTTTCAAAAATTTGCATTACTACTGCCACAGTGCTTACATTGGTAAACACAGCAAACACTGGAAGCGAAAACTATCATTAACTTGTTCAGAAAATTGAAATAGTCTGGCGAGATGGGGCCACGGTTTGGCACATTCCCTGGATGCGATATTTTTTTTCCCAGGATGGTAGGGGAAGACTCATGAATATTCATTAGGGAAGTCATCCCTGATTGGTCTGATGACCTACCCCTAACCCCACCCCTAAACCTACCCATCACTGGGGGTCTTATGACCTCCATAACCCCGCCCCTAAATAATGGATGAAGACGCAGCAGGTCCATCCCGGGAGCGATATTTTTTTTCCCAGGATGGTAGGGGTCAGGGAAGACCCCAGTGATGCTGTCACTGGGGTCTTCCCTGACCCCTACCATCCTGGGAAAAAAAATATCGCTCCCGGGATGGTCCTGCTGCGTCTTCATCCATTGTTTCGTCCATGGTTTCATCTCTTATCTAAATCTGACCATGGAGTTGACTTTGGCGGAAAGCTGAAGGTGATTGCTGATAGGCTGTCCCAATCAGTGGCACCTGCACAATCCAATCACATTTGAGAGGGTTTCCGAGATGTTTCTTTTTTCCTTTTTTTTTTTTTTCCTTTTTTTTTTTGAAGAAGTAACGGGTACTCACAGTTATGGATAGAAATGTAGTGGAGTAAAGAGTACAATATTTGCCTCTCAAATGTACTTGAGTAAAGTCATGAGTACTCCCCAAAAATGATACTCGAGTAAAGTACAGATCCCTCAAAATTGTACTTAAGTACTGTACTCAAGTAAATGTACTCCGTTACTGTCCGGCTCTGATGATTATGCGGGCAATATCGATGTGATTGCAAATACGTCTTTCTTTCCAGCTCCGAAAATATAAAATCCCGGCCGGTCCATTTCCCAAATCCATTCGACTGGCCTTACACTATACATTAACAAAACCTATTTCTCCTGAAATCCATGTCATGTTTTCCCTATACCTTTAGTAGCTCGTGCACCGTCAGTGAGTTAGGAAAAACCAAACAGAAGAAGAGTAGGAGCGCGAAATCTGACAGAGCAGGTGACGGCGGTGTCGTCTCACATGGTGAAATCTCATATGGCAGGTGACGGCGGTGTCCTCGCAGAGAAACCGAAGTACAGTTGTAAATTTATGTTTCCATTTATGGGTATTGCCAGAGTTTTTCCTGCATAGAGAATTATGAGGCGGCTGCCTCCGTCAAATTTCGTGCCGCCTCCGGCTCTCGACAAAACTCGGACAGACAGTCACATGGTCAGATACACTTTCCCCACCGTGATGGTTCTGTTGCGGTTATAAAAATATTTAAAATAATCTAATTTAATACAGTTATAATTTTTCAATGTAAATTATTTAATTTGATTGGTAACAGCCTAGTGTCTTATTATTTTAATTGGATATATTTATCAAATTTAAGAATTTGAAATGAAAGATGGAGCATACAGTTAATAAAATTAGGGGGGAAAATGCCCTTTATAAAGGTACAAAAAACTATTCTGAGTGTTTTCAAACAGTGATGTAATGAAAAATGGACAATTTTAAGTTTGAAGGGAGTAAAGCCTCTGTTTAGGCTATTAAGGAAATATAATTTTGCCAAAAGAAGAACTTTTATTTTAAATAAATGTTCATTTTAAATCAGCATGTCAGTGTGATATGTTACCATATTATCATGCTTAACACTAAGAATTTGAATAATTGTAATGTGATGATCAGATGCAGATATCTAAATCAGAGAATATCATAGGTTCGGGCGGTTTGCGGGTGGATTATTTATTTTTAACAGTGGATTCGGGTGACTCAAAGTGCACCAGATTAATGAATTTACCTTTAAAATGTACAAAATTTTCTTCCGGGGGAGCATGCCCCCGGACCCCCCTAGAGGTACCAAGTACACAGCTGTCCCCCCCAATGTGTGATTGACAATTTCGCCCTTGGATACAACTATTGAACATCTGGAATCTGAAGATGCAAAAAAATGGAAACATTGAGAAAATCTCCTTTAAAGTTGTTCATTTATGTTCACGATTGTGCTGCATTCACTCACACAAATACATGTTTTATATATTTACGGTAGGAAATTTACTAAATATCTTCATGGAACATGATCTTTACTGAATATCCTCATTATTTTTGGCATAAAAGAAAAATGGATAATCTTAACCCATATGATGTATTGTTGGCTATTGACCTTTAGATATACCCGTGCGACTCGAGACTGGTGACGTGATCCAGGGTCACATATATATATATATATAAATAAATAAAAGGACGAGGTGGTATGGGGGCACAGAGGTTGCATTGGGTTAATGTTCATCTAACAAGCCCGTTGTTTGTGCCGTCAGACTGTGGAGTTTATCCGAACACACATTAATCGCTCGCTGCAACATGGAAGAGGCCGTCCGCAGTGTTTCCTTCAACAACGACGGCTCCCAGCTCGCTCTCGGCATGAAGGACGGCTCTTTCACTGTTCTCCGGGTCAGGTAACTGAATGTAGATCACCACACTTCATTATTTCAGATGCACATGCAGAAGCTGAGAGTTTCTCCTGCTGTCTAAGGGACATGACGGAGGTGGTCCACATCAAGGACAGAAAGGAGGTCATTCACGAGCTCAAGTTCTCTCCCGATGGATCTTACTTGGCCGTGGGCTCCAACGACGGGTTTGTGGACATCTACGCCGTGGCCCAACGCTATAAAAAAGTGGGGGAGTGCAACAAGTCCACATGCTTCATAACGCACCTGGACTGGTCCGTGGACAGCCGATTCCTGCAGACCAACGATGGCGCTGGAGAACGGTTCTTCTACAGGATGCCAAGTATGATCCTTTACACGCCATTTATGACACAACGCTTCATGTTTTCTTCAAATTAGCAGAGACACCTTAGACACTGCCACATGATCCTTCAGAAATCATTCTAATATGATGATTTGCTGCTCAAGAAACATTTATGATTATGTTGAAAACAGTTCATATTTTTGTGATAATATCCAAATTAATACCCGCCAATCCGCCAGATGTGGGTAAAAATGAACTGTGGCGGGAAACGCTGTCAAATCACGAGACAATTTGGCGTGTTAGTATAGCCTCTTTCACACGGAGATTCCTGAAAATACACAGATAAAGTGACCCGGGATCTGACCCGGGTTCGTTTGATTTTGGTTCGTTCACACTGCCAGTGATTTTCCGGGATCTGAGAGTGCGTTCACACACAACCCCGTAAAAATCCCGTAAAGACACGTGACATCGATGTGACTTGTAATGTCTCAGCAGCGTCTTAAACCACACTTTTCTCTGATTCGATCATGAACTTGCGCATTACGTACCGTTTCACAGCTGGCGAACGATCCCGGCTTCAGCGTCATCACTACGACACGGCATTATTACGGCTTTTGTTCACACAGCGCGCGTTCCGGGACTGAACACGGCAATGTTACTAGGTCCCCAACCCGGGTCAATCCCGGGTCGTGTTTGCGTTCACACAGAAGGCGTTCGGGCAATTTCCCGGCATCATCGCGCTGTGTGAAAGGGGCTTACGTTTACTTTACTGGTGAAGTTCGTTTAAGACAAATCTGCACAGATTTAGCGCAAATACTCATCATACATGTGACCCTGGATCACGTCACCAGTCTCGGGTCGCACGGGTATATCTGAGGCAATAAACAATACAGTGTATGGCTCAAAATTATCGAAAATTATTTCTTTTATGCCAAAAATCATGAGGATTTTCAGTAAAGATCATGTTCCATGAAGATATTTAGTAAATTTCCTACTGTAAATATATAAAACATGTATTTCTGTGAGTGAGTGCAGCACACTCGTGAACATAAATGAACAACTTTAAAGGAGATTTTCTCAATGTTTAGATGTTTTAAATGTTTAAAAATTGACCCATGTGACTGGTTTTGTGGCCCAGGGTCACATGTATTAAATACAGTGTATTACGCAGAATCTGCTCATATCTGGCTAACTTGAACACACACGTCACTACACAACAAATAACGGCGCGCTTGTTCATTTGCATTGAAGCAATAGCGAAGATTAAAAAGCATTTGGTGAACAGAAAAGACATTGTTATTTTCCAACATCCTACATTTATTGATGTTCTTTGTCCTGTATTAAAGCGATAGTTCACTTTGAAATTAATTTTTGATATGTTTTAGCTTACCTCAAGGGCATCCAAGATGTAGGTGTCTTTGTTTCCGCAGTAGTTTCAATTTTGATATTTTTAGGTCAAACCGTTCTTGTCTGTCAGTCATATAATGCAGGTCTGTGGTCACTGTCTCAAAACACAAGCACAGAGTCCAAATTAAAACAATTCCCCATCGTCCAAATGAAACAATTCCCCATCATAAGTACACATTGATGGCCTAAGACACGAAACGAGCGGTTTGTGTGAGAAAACGAACAGTATTTATATCGTTTTTATCTCTTGAAAACAGCACACGTCCAAATGATCTGACGGCGCGGGCGGGTATAGATATATACATAGATGTCGCCTTGGCTACTGCAGTTCATTGGAACGAAACCGTAGCCAAGGCGACATCTAGTGTATATATCTATACCCGCCCGCTGGCGGTTATAGATGTATACACTAGATGTCGCCTTCGCTACTGCAGTTCATTGGAACGAAACCGTAGCCAAGGCGACTTCTATGTATATATCTATACCCGCCCGCGCCGTCAGATCATTTGGACGTGTGCTGTTTTCAAGAGATAACAACGATATAAATACTGTTCGTTTTCTCACACAAACCGCTCGTTTCGTGTCTTAGGCCATCAATGTGTACTTACGATGGGGAATTGTTTTAATTTGGACTCTGTGCTTGTGTTTTGAGACAGTGACCATCGACCTGCATTATATGACTGACAGACAAGAACGGTTTGACCTAAAAATATCAAAATTGAAACTACTGCGGAAACAAAGACACCTACATCTTGGATGCCCTTGAGGTAAGCTAAAACATATCAAAAATTAATTTCAAAGTGAACTATCCCTTTAATCTGTCCACCTAAAACACATTTTGCACTTTGAAAGAGGAAGAGGAGGAGATGCTTTTGGATTAAATCCAAATTAATCTCTGTTTCTTTAATTTCCTATTATCACTGTAAAGCTGCTTTGAAACAGTCTATATTGTTAAAAGCGCTGTATAAATGAAGGAGACCTGATGTAATCCATTGTTCCGTGTTTTTAGCCGGTAAATTCCTGACGAAGGAGGAAGCCAAAGGAATCCACTGGATGACGTGGACTTGTGTTCTCGGGCCGGAGGTGAACGGCATCTGGCCTAAATATTCCAACGTCAATGACATCAATTCTGTGGACGCCAATTACAGCAGTGCCGTTCTGGTGACGGGCGACGACTTCGGCCTGGTCAAGCTCTTCAGATTCCCGTGTCTTAAGAAAGGTCAGCTTGAGCCGGTGCACACTGCGGTTTATAATGTTTGCTTTGCTTTGCTTTAGTCATCCAGACTTATCCCGCTGTGATCCAAACACAAATAAACCGGTGTGTGCGCTAACAATTCTGATTCTTTTAGCTGCCAAATTCAAGAAATACATCGGCCACTCGGCCCATGTGACCAATGTGCGCTGGTCACATGACCTGCAGTGGGTGCTGAGCACGGGCGGAGCGGATCACTCCGTGTTTCAGTGGAGGTTTCTGCCGGAAGGAGTCATGAATGGTGTTTTGGAGCCACTGTTGCAAGGTGATCTAATCCTTAAACTCAATAGAAATGAGGACTTTACAATAAGGTTCGTTAGTTAACATTAGTTAACTACATCCGTTAGCATGAACTAATAATGAACTGCACGTATACAGCATTTATTAATCTTTGTTAATGTTAATTTCAACATTTACTAATACTTTATTAAGATCTTGTCAACATTAGTTTGAACTAACATGAACAAACAATGAACAGCTGTATTTTTATTAACATTAACAAAGATTAACTTATACAGTATTGCTCATAATTAGTTGATGTTAGTTAATACATTAACTAATGTTAACTAATGAACCTTATTGTAAAATTTTACCCTTTATTTTACAGTGTCCTTGTTACACATTTTACATGTAGTTACTGTAGTAATAACTATAAATTATGCATAATTACATGCAACTAACCTTAAACGCACCCTAACCCTATAGTAAGTACATGTAGTTAATTATTATACTTAAAGTTCCCCTGTAGTCAATAATTGTATCCCTTAAAACTCATCTTTGATCACCAAAATGACATATTTAGGTGTTTTTTCCTTGAAAAAAAAGTCTTCTGTTCTTAAAATATCTTGAATGTAACTTGACACCCTCGCCTCATTTGGTATGCGTGGTTCTATGAATATGCAAATGAGCCCCGCCTCCACTCACTCGCTCAGCTCAGAGATCCACTGGTTGACGATCACACGTTGATCTGATTGGTTACAAGGTAGTTTGTGACGTCAGAAACACCAGCGATTTCAAAGTGTGTGTTTGAGACTGTCTTTGGTTCACTGCAGTTTTAAGGAGGAAATACTCAGCAATGGTGTCGACTTATGAACTTACACATGCTTTGTCTTAAAGCATATTAAAAACACCACATAGACACATAAACAACATTAAAAGCTGGATTTACACCACAGGGGGACTTTAAATATAATTACGCTGTAACACGGACACCTTAAAATAAAGTGTAATTGAAATGAGTATTGAAGTTTTAATGTTGCATTTAATGTTAAGTTTAGTCTAAGATGAAACAGAATAGAATTCTAACTAAAATAAAATTCAAAAAATGTCTTACATAAAAGTTAAGGATATTTTGTATTCTCAAAAACATTTTAGAATGTTCTTATTTTTAGACAAAGACATTTAAAATTTAAAGACAAAATGAAATTAATGTTCTTAAAATCAGCATAAATAACCTCTACAAGTTAGAATAACTTTATATGACTAAAATAGTGTGCATGCTTATATCATTGTCATGTTTTTTATTTTATTTTTTGTTTAGTAATTGTGAACATAGTTTGTGAACATGTTTAGATACTGTGATGCAAGAATATTTTTTCAGACAATTAAGTATTATCATATATCATATTATGATAATTACTGTAATCTGCAGGCAGCGAAAAACAATTGATCAGTTGATCAGCGAGTGTTTGTCAAAATCCACTGGCATCAATTAGATAACAGCAAAACCTGTTGTTTTCTTCCTAATAAAAAAACTTGCGAATATTTGAGAACTTTCTCAAGTATGTTTAAAAAATTGCACTTTAGGAACATTATCACGATTTCTTCTTATAATTTTCATTGATCAGTTGATCAGTCAAAAATCAACAGGCATCAATTAGAAACACCAAAACCAACATTTTCTTCTTAATAAAAAAATAAGATGTCCTACACAATTATAATTTTTTTTTTAATTGCACTTTCTAACGATTTCCTCTTATAATTTAGAGTTGAGACACACAGTTTTGACAGTGTTTTCCGTTCACAGAGGGTTACGCCGACTCCAACAGCGGCGAATCCGACTCCGACCTCTCCGACGTTCCCGAACTGGACTCAGACATCGAGCAAGAAGCCCAGATGAACTACGAGCGTCAGGCAAGAATGAGAGGCTGTTATGTAACACACATGCTCCGCTGCTTTAATCCCGTTCCTCATTATTTTCACAGCTGATTGGCTGGACGCTTCCCTACTGTTGCCCTTTATGCTTGAATCTCTGAATATGTTGCGTGTGGATTTCCCCTGTAACTGTTGTCCTGATCTGCCCTCAGGTGTATAAGGAAGATCTTCCTCAGCTCAAGAAGAAGCTGGCCGGATCTCTGAAGAGGCAGAAAGCTCCAGACGAGGGGTTACGCCTGCAGTTCGTCCACGGGTACATCACTGCACTCCTCATGATGTGTTTGACATCAGCAGTGTGTGTCCACATCTTTGACCCACTCTCCGGATCTAAATCTGTTTATATGATTTATATTTTTATACATTGATTTTTTTTGTTATACTTATTAAAAAATTATAATATACAATATTTACTCATATTATTTATATATTGGAATTTTTAATATATAATTCATAATATAATTATATTATATATATATATATATGTTAAAATTTACAATCAAATTATATGTATAAATCCAAATTTATAAATATAATTACTTATAAAAATACAAATAATAAAAAAAATTAAACATATACTATATATATATATACATTAAGGATTTATATTTTTATCCACTGATTATATTATACTAATTTATACTCATAATATTTTTATATTTTAATATATATTGTATTTTTCAATATATAATTTATATATAGATATAAAAAATTGAATATAAAATTTCATGTATAAATCATAATTAAAAAATATACATATATTATTTAATATATAATCTATATATTAAATATAATATATTTATATTAATTTTATATGTATATATATATATATATAGTATTTTATTATATGATTTTATATTTACAGAATAAATCCGTTATAATGTCAAATTTGATAAATGTTAGCAAAAATGAACAAACAATCTGTTTATTCACGTGTATATTTCATAATTGATTGTTTAATTGATATATAATTTTGTATTTACTTAATGAATCCATAAATTATAAATTATACATATTAAAATAATCATAATATAAACTCATATTATCTATATAATATTTATATTATAATATTTTTCTTATATATATATATATAATCTAAATATTGTTATATTTTATATAGTTTGTATTATGTTATATTTTATATTATATTTATATTAACTTTGAATGTCAAATTAGATAAATGTTAGCTTGTTAATGCTAAATGTTAAACATATTAACTGTATGTATATGTAATAATGTGTTAACTTTCAGATGAATATGTATAAAGTTTCTCCAGTGGCCGCATGTCATGTGACGTGTCTCTCTCTGCGTGTGTGTGTGTGTGTGTGTGTGTGTGTGTGTGTCTCAGGTACAGGGGCTGCGACTGCAGGAATAATCTGTTTTACACTCAGGCCGGAGATGTGGCGTATCATGTGGCGGCTGTAGCCGTGGTGTATAACAGACAGCAACACACACAGCGCTTTTACCTCGGGCATGACGACGATATCCTGAGCCTCACTGTGCACCCGCTGAAAGATTACGCGGCCACCGGACAGGTGAGACACGTCTGGAAAACAGTCAGATGCTTTGCGCTATAGGATTGGATCAGGATAACAGCTTTAATTCATATTGCATTCAGTTTGCATTTCTCTGTAAAGCATACGGGCAGAGCGTGCACATGTTGAAATATGTGTGTGTGTGTGTGTATGTCAGGTGGGGCGAGATCCGGCCATCCATGTGTGGGACATCCAGACGCTGAAGTGTTTGTCTCTCCTGAAGGGTCAACATCAGCGAGGGGTTTGTGCTCTAGAGTTCACAGGTCAGACCCCACACACTATACATTCACATCTGATAAGAAGCTTTTAATATTTGAGTTCAAATTTATGCAAAATTGGCAGATATTTCAGAACTTTGACATTGAAGCATTGACAAAATGTTCGTATTTTAAGCAAAATAATCCAATGCATCTCCAGAAATGTTTTATGCAAATCTTAAACAAAGCTGAATGTTCAGCATCATTACTCCAGTCTTCAGTGTCACATGATCCTTCACAAATCACTCTAATATGATGATTTATTTGATTTATTATTTATTTATTTATTTAAATGATGCTCAATTATTTGTAGTGGTTCTTATTATTATCAATGTTGAAAATAGTTTATGCTGCTTGATATTTTATATATTTTGTGGAATCCGTGATACATTTTTCATGCAGCATTTATTTGAAATGGAATTAAAAATGTCTTTAAAGTCACTTTTGATGATTTTAATGCGTTTTCAAGTCACGTTCTCTTATTTCTCTTTGAAAAATCGTTCCCATGTAGCGGATGGAAAGAGTCTAGTGTCTGTGGGAATCGACGAAGACCACTCCATAGTCATCTGGGACTGGAAAAAAGGCGAAAAACTGGCCAAATCCAGGTAAAACAAACTCATTCAGTGCTAAACGGTGTGTGCAACAAGCGGAGTTGGTCACGAAAGACATCTGTCGCTCTCTCTGCCATAGAGGACATAAAGATAAGATCTTTGTGGTGAAAGGAAACCCGTTCCGCATGGACAAACTGCTCACGGTGGGAATGAAACACATCAAGTTCTGGCTGCACACAGGTAAAGATGTTCCTTTCAATGCCAGTTGTCTGTATAAGATTGTGAATAATATGACACTTGCGTTAGGGATGGGCTATGGCCCTATTTTAACGATCTGAAACACGAGTATCAAACGTGAAACGCAAGTAACTTTGTGGGCGGATCTCGGGCGCTGTTGCTATTATACCGGCGGGATAAATGACTCTTGCGCCCGACGCAAATCTAAAATGTGTTGGTCTGAAGTAGCTTCATTACTCATAGGTGTGGTTTGGGCGTAACGTGAAATAAACCAATCAGAGCGTCATCTCACATTCCCTTTAAGAGCAGGCGCGCTTGTTCCATGGCGGATTGCTATTATAACGGCGGATTTGCCAGGAGCGGTTCACAGCCGAGGAGACCGACGTTCTCGTCAGGGCCGTAAAACACAGAGAAGTGACATTGGGGACGGAGAAACACACCCAGATTAGCTTCGGTTAAACAGGCGTATGATCATTTGGGTAAATGTGTAAGCTAGATTTATGCCTATTCTTTCACATCTTCATGGACACCACAATGATTTCCCTCGTGTGGAATATTTTTCCTTGTAATTATGTTTGGTTTGCAAAAATGAAAACTGCTGCGTCTGTGTGTAGATGAGAGAAGCAAAGTGTGTGTGTGTTGTGCACACGCTACATTATGGCCAAGCATGCGCCCTTAAAATAGCATCTGAACACTGACTTTAGACGAGGTTTCTCCTGGTCTGTGGCGGGATTGTTTTCTGAAACTGCAAAATAGCACCCGGGAACGTTTGCGCCGGAACACGCCTCCTCTTTTCGCTGAACCGCCCCCGGGAGCGCAAGTTTATTCCCTAATTTACCGGCGTGCGTCTGTGGAGGGAAAAGTCCGCTGTGCGTCGGCTGAGAAATAGGAATGACACATGCATTGGTGTACGAAGTCAATTGCGCTGGGAGCAAGATAGGGCCCAAAGTCTTCCCGCGATAATAACGATAAAGCCTAGTTGATGACGTATCTCTGTCTGGGACCCGTTTGAACTGGTACACAGATATATTTCACTCGCCGAACACTAGACGCGTTTCCATTACAGATTTGCGCAAAACTTTTGCGGGTTTTTTTTCTCTTACTGCCGACAAAAAACTATTGCGAAACGACGGCGTTTCCATTAACCGATGCTGTGCGTAAAACAATAAGTCATTCCAAAAATCATGGCGACAGATGTTGGTAGGTATATATATATCCCAGTCACCGCACTAGTCATTATTATTAATGGAAGGAGACGCAAGCGTGTTTTCCCAATCATTAATGGTGAGGAAAGACCCTTATTATACTTGTGAGCGGCACATATGAGGAGTTTCTGGGTGTTTCTCACTCAGATCTGCTTCGAGGTCTTGATTGTGGCATTTCTTTGAGGTTTAGAATCCAGTATTCCTGTAATTATTTTGTCTTTTATGAATTTAATAAAGAACTCTGTCTCGTATTCTGTCCAAACACACCGCGTCGTCTACGTCATGTGACTGTAAATGCGCAAAAACTGTTTCCATTGCAGTTTTGCGAAATATTTCTTTTTCGAATTGCCTGATAAACCTCCTCATGCGAGCGGGAAAACTTTTGCGCAATAAATGGGAGTTTTCGCGAAATTGACGTGTTTCCATTGGGCGTATTTTCAATTCGCAATTTCAATTTGCGGAATTTAAAGGGTAATGGAAACACGGCTTGTAAAGCGATCTATTTCAGTTCATCTCGATGAACGCACGGTGTATTTGACACACAGTGAACACTAGTGTGAGAGCGCTCAGTGTTTCTCACACACTCAAAGAGAGAGAGAGAGAGAGAGAGAGACTTACATACTACGCAGAATTGACGTGCTACATGTAAACGATATTCTTTGTTGTGTTTTCCTGTAAAAATAATGGAGTTAATCTGGAATTATTCAGCCTTTATGAGCGAGCAGAAACGAATGCGCAAACGCAGAAGTGATTAATATTCATGAACCCGGAAGCTCGTCAATCCTTAGTGCGGTTTATATTGTTATTAGTAGTAGAATTCGTAGTAGTATTATAATCTTATTGGTATTATTGTTAGATTTTTACATTTCAAACTTGTACTTGATTTGAATTATTATTGTGTGATGTTTTTCAGTACAGTTGCACTATTTAAACATTATCTGCACTTTTACAGAAGAAACATTATCTGTCATTTTTCCATTTCATTTCTGCAACATTTTGTATTTACAGAATGAATCAATTTTAATGTCAAATTAGATAAATGTTAGCTTGTTAATGCTAAATATTAAACATATTAATTGTATGTATATGTAATAATGTGTTAACTTTCAGATGAATATATATATAAAAAAAACTTTTAATGTTTATCAGCATGTAGTTTTTTGCTGAAATCTTTGAAGCACTAGCTCTCCCCGTCTCTCTCACGTCACATGACCGCAGGAGAATCTGCCAGATCACATTGAGCCGTCAGAAGCTGATGTGACGGTTTTGTCTGTACCATCAGCGCTCCGTATTCCACCAATTAAACCAGCTTTTAAAAGAGCTCAGAGAGTCACAACACACCGCTGGAGCAGCAGAAGCACTCTCAGCGGGAACTCACGTTCACAACGCTTTTTTTTTCAGCTTCTTACACACAGAATCTGAAACCTGACACTCAAACACCAGAACCACACACACCAAATCTGCAAAGCCATACACTAATTCTCGGCCTTCGACTCAGTTTTCAATTTCATAAAACACTTTTTGAAAACCACAACACACACTTCTCTGTGTGACACACACACAAATCTAATGGGAATTATCTTTATTTCCTTTTTCAAACACAACCTATTAAAACGCCACAGTAATTCATCAGAGCCTCACACACACTCCTCTCACACACACTCCTCTCACACACACTCCTCTCACACACACTCCTCACACACACACACTCACACGCACTCCTCTCACACACACTCCTCACACACACACTCCTCTCACAGACACTCCTCACACACACACACTCACACACACTCCTCTCACACACACTCCTCACACACACACTCCTCTCACACACACTCCTCACATACTCCTCACACACACACTCCTCTCACACACACTCCTCACACACACACACTCACACACACTCCTCCTCACATACACTCTCACACACACTCACACACAGTCCTCACATGTGCAAACACACACACACACTCCTCACACGTGCAAACACTCACACTCACACACACTCCTCACACGTGCAAACACTCACACACACTCCTCACACGTGCACTCACACTCACACACACACTCTCATACATACTCCTCACACATGCAAACACTCACACTCACACACACACTCTCATACATACTCCTTACACATGCAAACACTCACACTCACACACACTCCTCTCACACACACTCCTCACACACACACTCCTCTCACACACACTCCTCTCACAGACACTCCTCACACACACACACTCACACACACTCCTCTCACACACACTCCTCACACACACACTCCTCTCACACACACTCCTCACATACTCCTCACACACACACTCCTCTCACACACACTCCTCACACACACACACTCACACACACTCCTCCTCACATACACTCTCACACACACTCACACACAGTCCTCACATGTGCAAACACACACACTCCTCACACGTGCAAACACACACACACACTCCTCACACGTGCAAACACTCACACTCACACACACTCCTCACACGTGCAAACACTCACACACACTCCTCACACGTGCACTCACACTCACACACACACTCTCATACATACTCCTCACACATGCAAACACTCACACTCACACACACACTCTCATACATACTCCTCACACATGCAAACACTCACACTCCTCACACATGCAAACACTCACACTCACACACACACACTCCTCACACGTGCAAACACTCACACTCACACTCACACACACACTCTCATACATACTCCTCACACGTGCAAACACTCACACACACACACACACACACAAACACACTCACACACACTCCTTACACATGCAAACACTCACACTCCTCACACATGCAAACACTCACTCACACACACACACACACACACACACACTCCTTACACGTGCAAACACTCACACACACACTCCTCACACGTGCAAACACACACACATACACACACACACACACACACACACACACACACACTCACACACACTCCTCACACGTGCAAACACTAACACACTCACACACACACACACACACACACAAACACTCACACACACTCCTCACACGTGCAAACACTCATTGCTTTACTGAACACCAGCCAATCATGGCTTTAGAATAGGCCTATAATAGGTCAAAGGTCGAGTTATAGGTTTTTCAGACTGTGTAATACTGTATTCACAACCACAAACACAAATAATAAATAGTTTATTTTCAATTGCACTTTCATGTTTACCGTGAGTTTTTTCAACATCTCTCTGACAATTACTTTCAGTCTTGAACAGAAATGTTCAGAGGAGCTCATGAAGGAAGAGCTTTAGGTTTTGAATAATATTTCAAAAATATAATATTATGGCAAAGGTGTTTGCAACGTAACACAAATGTTTGCTTTTGAGATGTTTGTTATATTTTGAATGCAGATCTTCATTTTGCACGAGATGTGAGGCATTTTGCTTTTTGTGTGCAATTCTTGGATTTGTGAAGTTTTGAAAAAAAAGAGGAAGTTTTGAAAATGTGTGTGAGCATGCGTGTTCCTCAATGCAGGAGGAGGTCTGACGTTTAAGAGGGGTATCTTCGGGAATCTTGGGAAGCAGGAGACGATGATGTCGGCTTGTTACGGGCGCTCGGAGGATCTGGTGTTTTCTGGCGCCACGACGGGTGACGTGTACATCTGGAAGGACACCACGCTCATGAAGAGCATCAAAGCTCACGATGGCCCTGTGTTTGCCATGTGCTCGCTGGATAAGGTGTGTGTGTGTGTGTGTGTGTGTGTGTGTGTGCTTCTCTTCTTCAAGATGTCATACACACCGTTATACATGCAATACAACCTGGTAACCTGGTGTATTAGATAGAAATAAACTGTAGGTGAAGACGGTAAAAATGTGTGTGAATTGAGTGAGTGTGTGCATGTGTGTGTGTGCGTGTTTGAGTGAGTGTGTGTGAATGTGTGTTTGTGTTTTTGTGCGTGTTTGAGTGTGTGTGAGAGTGAGTGTGTGTGCGGGTGTGTACGTGCGTGTGTGTGTGTGTGTGAGAGTGAGTGTGTGTGCGGGTGTGCATGTTTGAGTGTGTGTGAATGTGTGTTTGTGTTTTTGTGCGTGTGTGTGAGTGAGAGTTTGTGTGCGTGTGTGTGTGTGTGTGCGTGCGTGCGTGTGTGTGGAAATAAAATAATAAATTAAGATGAAAAAAAAAAGAAACATTTTTTTTATAATATATTTATATTTATGTACCAAAAAATCTGTAATAATAATAAACAAAATAACAATAAGGTAAGTAGGATTAATATATAACCTGGGCAGGTTTAGGGGTCGGGTTAATGTGTGTGTGTGTGTGTGTGTGTGTGTGTGTGTGTGTGTGTGTGTGTGTGTGTGTGTGTGTGTGTGTGTGTGTGTGTGTGTGTGTGTGTGTGTGTGTGTGTGTGTGTGTGTGTGTGTGTGTGTGTGATGTGTGTGAGTGTACATACTTATATATGTATCTATTATCTGTAATGGTGTGTTATGACCTGAAGGGTTTTGTGACGGGGGGTAAAGATGGAGTTGTGGAACTGTGGGACGACATGTTCGAGAGATGCCTGAAGACCTACGCCATCAAGAGGGCCGCGCTCTCGCCTTCCTCAAAGGGTGTGTGTTCCTCCGCGTGTGTTTCTCTGTGTGTGTTTCAGGGTCAGTGAAGAACCGGTTTACCTGGAGAGGATCTTGAGCTGCTCTCTGCTTCTCTGTAGATAAAGAAATACAAGTTTGTGTCATTTAGTTTAACTCTGGTATTCCTCACATAGGAGTCACACTTATGATCCAGACAATATAATAAGCAGGCAATATAATAAGCATAAAAAAAAAAAGAAAAAAAAAAGATGAAACAAATGTACTATATTTTATTTCAATAGTATTTATTATTTAATATTTTGCATTTTAAGGGGATTTAATGATACTAGACAATATTCACCTCTAAATTATTCACTTTAATGCTACATAAAATAATATAAATATTACAAAAATATTTTGTTTTGTTAAATTAATACAGCGTTTAACATTTTTTTAATGAAATGAATATATATTTTGTCTCAGTAATATTTATTATTTTGATGAGAATTCATGGTATTAGACAATATTCTCCTCTAGATTATTTATTTATATGTAAATGAATACCTGTATTAGAAAAAATAATTCAAGTTAATTTCAATTACAATACAGTGTTTAATTAAAATAGAGCAAATATATTTAAAATCCAATGCATGGAAGGCAAATTGGTGCCATCTGGTTTGAGAAATGAAGAAAATAATATTTAATGACACATAAATATATACACTGGTCTGTGTATTCCATAGTTGCTTAAAAGAGTAATTTCAAACATAATTATTTACTTGACTTACATTATGTGTTGAAATTGGATATATATATATATATTAAGACATTATGAAGGACTAGTTAATTGTGGCTGATATTGTACCCCAAAAATGCTCTGTATTTATTATTATTCCTGTGGCGGTCCAAAAGATCACAAGTTTTAAAACTATTTGATTTAAGGTCAGTCAGCCTTTTCTAATCATGTCCATGTTTTTTCATGTAGTACCAGTACAAGTGTCAGTCTAAAAGGGTTACGTTTGTGTTATTTTAGGCCTGCTGTTAGAGGACAACCCCTCCATCCGAGCGATCACTCTGGGACACGGACACATTCTGGTGGGAACAAAGAACGGAGAGATCCTGGAGATTGACAAGAGCGGCCCGATGACTTTACTCGTACAGGTGTGTGTCCCCGTCAGATATAAAGCTGCGGAATAAAAACACGGTCAAGCCAACTGAAGAGCTCAGGCAGGTCAACTAGTTCACAACATGGTTAATTATGTGCGTGTGTGCATTTAGCAGACGCTCCATCGAAAGCGACTCGCCAACGTTTTCCATCTAGCTACAATAATCCGCTTAATGCTACTATATGTAAGAATTTTGTAATAAAATATCCCAAAATCACTTGCACAGTGTGATATATTTCCTGCAGTTGTGTACTTACAATATCCCAAAAGTTCCCAAATATTTTTAATTTCAGAGAAATTCCAATTTTAAATAACGGCTCGTCCCTGTTCACTTGTCGCCTGTCAATGACGTAATATCCGCGTTATCCCTGGTTAGTAACCATGGCGACAGACGTGGACAACCGCGTTACGTCTAGCGGCGCGCTCACGCTGTTGTTGTTTCGGTCAAACATTATGGACCATGGCAAGCGGACTTTGGGACAAAAGGAGAACTAAAACGAGGATCAATATCAGTGTGGCGTTTTCGAGATGCCGAGAGCTAGCGTCCGCGGCTAACTTCCACTGAGCAAATGTACATAAAACTAATCAATGTTATATAGCTCAACATGATGAAATGTTAGAATATGATCAGTATGTTATTCTAATGTTGATCTAGCTTACTGCTAGTCTCATACAGACAAACTCACACACAGAATAACATTATAACTTTAACACACTCAATGCAGTTTAGTGTGATAGTGTAGAGCAAGTGAAGCAGCGCTGCGTTACCTCACAAGTTTCATTCATCTGATAAATTGCCCTGTGTGAGTGTTATTCAGCTCTTGAGGGTAAGTTAGTTCGGTAGAATGAAATGTCCTCATTCCTTTATATCCGCGGGACTCGCGTGTGGCGCTGAGATCTGTCTCTCATTAGCACTCGAGCCCTGCTTCATTCCACAGTCATGTTAAAAACATCAGTGTATTCACTCATCCATAAACATTATTAGATCCATCAGCATGACGACAAGTTCCATAATTCTGCTTATGCGTCATCAACCTATGCCTTTGTTATTGTGAGAGGTTAGCGACCCCTAGTGGCGAAAAAAATTACATATTGTATCTTTAATATCAGCTTTGTTGAACTTTTTAACAGGTTTCTTCAATATGATAATAGCCATGTTTCATCCACCTATTTTTATGCACATTTTGGGATATTGTATAAAAAACAAACACTGGACAGAAACGGCAAGATGCGCAAAAATGTATATAAAAAACAAACAACATGTGTGCTCATTTTAGTCTGACAAGAAGACATGCACATAAACTACGATGGAAATAAATCCCTTGATGAGCAACAGAAAAACTCACGTGACTCTCGTGACTTGCGTTCCCGAACACCAGCATCCGAACGCCAGAGAACATGAGCGTTTATTGCGTTTCATCAGACGCTCTGAGACGAACTCATTTATAATGGAGGATAAAGAGCCACAGTTTCTTCCCTGATTGCAGCAACTTCCTTTTTTATTTCGGATATTTTGCACCAGGAAGTGACTATTTTGTTCACTTAAACACATGGGATGGAAACGCTGAAAACATTCGCAAATGTTTTATGTGATATTCCAATTAAAGTTAAAAGTTAAAAATAATTCATTTGATTTTCAATTAATACAGTTTAATTAAAATAGAGCAAATATATTTAAAATCCAATGCATGGAAGGCAAATTGGTGCCATCTGGTTTGAGAAATGAAGAAAATCATATTTAATGACGTAAATATACATATACAGGTCTGTGTATTCCCTAGTTACTTGTAAGAGTAATTTCGAACATAATTACTTTTATTATGTGTTGCATATGTATGTATATATATATTAAGACATTATGAAGGACTACTTAAATGTGCAACTTTACATGGATATTGTGTGTATTGTGTTTTAGGGTCATATGGAGGGGGAAGTTTGGGGTCTGGCTGCTCATCCACTGCTGCCCATCTGTGCCACTGTGAGTGACGACAAAACACTGCGGATCTGGGAGCTCTCAGCCAACCATCGAATGGTGGCCGTCCGGAAACTGAAGAAAGGTAGATGATCTCTCACAATACAGTAACAGCTAACCTTCTGCCAGTGGGTAGGGCTCTATGATTTATGCAGAAAAATACAGACAGAATGTATTTTGTTGTATTATTTTCATGTTATCACTGTGAAGCTGCTTTGATACAATCTGTATTGTAAAAAGCGCTATATAAATAAAGGTGACGACTTGACATGACATGACTTGACATGACTTGACTTGACATGACATGACATGACTTGACTTGACATGACATGACTTGACTTGACTTGACATGACTTGACATGACATGACATGACTTGACTTGACTTGACTTGACATGACTTGACATGACTTGACTTGACTTGACTTGACTTGACTTGACTTGACATGACTTGACTTGACTTGACATGACATGACATGACTTGACTTGACTTGACATGACTTGACATGACATGACATGACTTGACTTGACTTGACTTGACATGACATGACATGACTTGACTTGACTTGACTTGACTTGACTTGACATGACTTGACTTGACTTGACTTGACTTGACATGACATGACTTGACTTGACTTGACTTGACATGACATGACATGACTTGACATGACTTGACTTGACTTGACTTGACTTGACTTGACTTGACTTGACTTGACTTGACATGACATGACTTGACATGACTTGACTTGACTTGACATGACATGACTTGACTTGACTTGACTTGACTTGACTTGACATGACTTGACTTGACTTGACTTGACTTGACTTGACTTGACATGACTTGACATGACTTGACTTGACTTGACTTGACTTGACTTGACTTGACTTGTAAAAAAATAAGCCGATCAGATTTCGCTCTCCTTCTGACATAGGAAGAGGATCTTATTATAATATTACCGGCTCTTAATCTGCACGTGTACACACATGGCACAACATTTGGTTTCACGAGCGACAACAGTGACCAGTTCTAACGCAATGGTAAAAGTTCGAGCAAAGCATAAAACTGTTCTGTCGTTGAGCACAGACGAGCACTGAACACTATTTAGAGTCCCAGTGAATTTATTTTATTTTCAACTGAAATCACCCAGAAACAGTAACTCCACAACATAAATGTCTCCACTAACATTCAGAAACTCTTCCTGAGTCTCTCCGTAAGGCTGCACTCGCTACTGGTGATTCTGGGATTCTGGATGAGTGAGATTGGCCAGTTTTGTTATTGCCGGAGTTTCTGAAGCTTGTGTAAAGGCTCCGCCCTCTTCAGAACAGAGGCGGAGCTAAAGCTCATTTGCATTTAAAGGGACACGCACAAAAACGGCGTGTTTTTGCTCTCACCCAAAAAAGGGGCAAATTTGACAAGCTCTAATAAATGATCTGTGGGGTATTTTGAGCTGAAATTTCACAGACTCATTCTGAAGACACCATAGATTTATATTACACCTGGTGAAAAGGGGCATAATTGCACCTTTAATCAAATACTGCTGGTCAAATTCAACATCACGATTTAATTGTGCTGATGTGCCTGTGTGTAGGTGGCCGATGCTGTGCCTTCTCCCCCGACGGAAAAGCCTTAGCGGTGGGTCTAAACGACGGCAGCTTTCTGGTGGTGAATGCAGACACGCTGGAAGACATGGTGACCTTTCACCACAGGAAGGAGATCATCTCTGACATCAGGTTCTCTCAAGGTAACCATCTACTCTCAAGAGCTGTAATTCCTAAACCCTTCTTCTTCTTCCAGTTTAGATGTAAATACCCTCAAATTAAACCTGATAGTTTCACTTTTAGTCCATATCCATTATATAACTATAGCTTGAATATGTTTTGGTAAATACCTGAAAAATCTAAAATTGTGCCTGTGTCCAAATATATATGGACCTAACTGTATATGTGATTGATAATAAAATAATAGAAATTACTATTAATTAATATTATTAATTATTTTTAATTAATATGAACATATTAAGTGATAATAAAAGTAAATAATGCATATATATATATATATATAACATATAAATTGATAAAAAAAATATCATTTTATATATACATATACATAATATATATTGACAAAAAATATATAATAAAATGATAAATATAATAATAAAGTTAATTTATTATATTATTTATATTATTTTACTAAAACTATATATAAAAATAATAATAATAATATATTTACTATTACATTATTTTGTTTCATGATATAATAGCTGCATAAAGCATGTAATTGATGTAATATTGTCTTTTATCTTGCAGATGCTGGAAAATACCTCGCCGTGGCCTCCCACGACTCATTTGTGGACATTTATAACGTTCTGACCAGTAAGAGGGTGGGCATCTGTAAAGGAGCGTCCAGCTGCATCACACACGTGGACTGGGACGTGCGCGGTAATCCTCGCAAACCCAACACACAAATATATATTCAAGCAATAATATGCACCTTCATGTCTGTCTTCATGTCATGACTTAATCCTTGAGTGAGAAACAGGAAGAATGAATCTACACATACATTGTTTTGATAATGTTTTGAACTGTGAGAATTTGCTGGCCATGAAACTGTAGTTTGCATTATTTTTATATCAGGAAATAGCATCTTTTATACCAATAGTTAAAGGGGTGGTTGATTATGATTTGACTTTTCTAACTTTAGTTAGTGTGTAATGTTGCTGTTTGAGCATAAACAACATCTGCAAAGTTACAACGCTCAAAGTTCAGAGCAAAGGGAGAGATTTGCTTTTAAAGAAATGGCTTTTTAAGGACTACAACAAACGGCTGGTAGAGACTACACCACATTCCTCCCGGGTTAGTGACATCACCAACCCTAGAATTTACATAAACCCCGCCCCCTGAACACGATTTATAGATTATCAAGACAGAATATGCTAATCAATGACTAGAAGATAACTACACATCAGCTTCATAAATTCATCAACTAACCATTCAGAAATGTCCTGTTGCTTCTACATGTTGTCACTTCTTCTAGAGTCTCTCCATCATTGTCTGACTCCGGTTTGAACATAAAAGGCGAAAAGTTTTAGAAATTTTCAGTGCATGTGTGTGTGAGGTAAACATGTTTGTGTGCATTAATGCAGGGAAACTGCTTCAAGTCAACACTGGTGCCAAAGAGCAGCTTTTCTTCGAAGCTCCACGAGGAAGACGACAAACTATCAGCAGTTTAGAGGTAGAGAAACTAGACACACATCTGGTTACGTGGCTAAGTGCAGCGCTGTGACCGTGTGTGTGTGTGTGTGTGTGTGTGTTCAGTCTGAGAAGATGGAATGGGCCACATGGACGTCGGTTCTGGGCTCCACCTGTGAGGGCGTCTGGCCCACGCTCAGTTTCGTCAACGCCTCTTCACTTACCAAAGACAAGAAGCTGCTGGCCACCGGAGACGACTTCGGCTTCGTCAAGCTCTTCAGCTTCCCCTGCAAGGTCACATGATCACATCGTGTATTCTTACACACCACTTATTTTAGTGTTTATGAAAGAAGCGTCGTCTGCTCATCAAGTGTAATTTATTCCTGTGATCAAAGCTGAATGTTCAGCATCATTACTCCAGTCTTCAGTGTCACATGATCCTTCACAAATCACTCTAATATGATGATTTGATGCTCAAGAAACAATTATGATTATTATCAGTTGAAAACAAGTCATATTTTTCTGGAAACTGTGATGCTTTTTATTTTTCAGGATTCTTTGATGAATAGAAAGTTAAAAAGAACAGCATTTATCTGAAATAGAATCTTTGTAACATTATAAATGTCTTTACTGTCACTCTTGATCAATTTAATGCATCCTTGTTAAAAAAAACACTTTTGAACAATAGTGTATAAGTCTTGAGGTTTATGCATAAAAAATGTTTTTTGTTTCATACAGGGTCAGTTTGCCAAGTTTAAGAAGTACGTGGCTCACAGTGCCAATGTGACAAATATCCGATGGTCGAATGATGATGCGATGCTGCTGTCGGTGGGCGGGGCCGACACGGCCCTCATGATCTGGGCGAGAGAGGGGATTGGTCCACGCGAGAGCAAAGCCGTGGACAGTGAGGAATCAGATGACGACGCCGAGGAGGATGGAGGTAATGTTTTAGTTTTTGTTTGTGAGAATAAACTGAGTTTAAAGATGTTTATTTGACGAACGTCTGTGTCTAGGGTACGACAGCGACGTCTCTCGGGAAAAGAACATGGATTACACGACGAAGATCTACGCCGTCAGTATAAGACAGATGACGGGCGTAAAGCCACACCAACAGCAGAAGGAGATCCTGGTGGATGAACGGTGAGAAACAGAACTGGAGAATGCAGATGAAGTTATGAGTACTGCAAAATATGATTTTCTTATGTACTAGTTTTGTCTTGTTTTCCAGTACATTTACCCAGAAATATGAAAGTCTTGTTTTCTGGATAATTCAAAGGGAAAATTTAAATTCACTTAAGCATAAATTCACTTAATTCTGACTTTAAGTACATTTTTTCTGACTCCACTGGCAGATATTATATATTTTTCCCTCAAGCAACCTGTATTCTGGTGTAGCGTGATTAATATTTAATGAAATGCTGCTTTTCATCACAGTGTTTTCAACTAATTTATAAAACAAATTATTCATTTGTTTACGCATTTAGTGCATTTATTTTTTGCATTTATTTATGCAATTAGTGCATTTAATTTTTGCATTGTGCATTTATTGATGCATTTAGTACATTTATTTTTGCATTTATTTATACATTAAGTTTATTTATTTTTGCATTTATTTATACATTAAGTTTATTTATTTTTGCATTTATTTATACATTGTTTATTTATTTTTGCATTTATTTATACATTTAGTTTATTTATTTTTGCATTTATTTATACATTGTTTATTTATTTTTGCATTTATTTATACATTGTTTATTTATTTTTGCATTTATTTATACATTAAGTTTATTTATTTTTGCATTTATTTATACATTTAGTTTATTTATTTTTGCATTTATTTATACATTTAGCTTATTTATTTTTGCATTTATTTATACATATAGTTTATTTATTTTTGCATTTATTTATACATTTAGCTTATTTATTTTTGCATTTATTTATACATTGTTTATTTATTTTTGCATTTATTTATACATTGTTTATTTATTTTTGCATTTATTTATACATTAAGTTTATTTATTTTTGCATTTATTTATACATTTAGTTTATTTATTTTTGCATTTATTTATACATTTAGCTTATTTATTTTTGCATTTATTTATACATATAGTTTATTTATTTTTGCATTTATTTATACATTTAGCTTATTTATTTTTGCATTTATTTAAGCATTTATTTAATTTATTTTTGCATTTATTTATACATTTAGTTTATTTATTTTTGCATTTATTTAAGCATTTATTTTGTTTATTTTTGCATTTATTTAAGCATTTATTTTGTTTATTTTTGCATTTATTTATACATTAAGTTTATTTATTTTGCATTTATTTATACATTTAGCTTATTTATTTTTGCATTTATTTATACATTTAGTTTATTTATTTTTGCATTTATTTATACATTTATTTGATTTATTTTTGCATTTATTTATGCATTTATTTGATTTATTTTTGCATTTATTTATGCATTTATTTTATTTATTTTTGCATTTATTTATGCATTTATTTTATTTATTTTTGCATTTATTTATACATTAAGTTTATTTATTTTTGCATTTATTTATACATTAAGTTTATTTATTTTTGCATTTATTTATACATTGTTTATTTATTTTTGCATTTATTTATACATTTAGTTTATTTATTTTTGCATTTATTTATACATTGTTTATTTATTTTTGCATTTATTTATACATTGTTTATTTATTTTTGCATTTATTTATACATTAAGTTTATTTATTTTTGCATTTATTTATACATTTAGTTTATTTATTTTTGCATTTATTTATACATTTAGCTTATTTATTTTTGCATTTATTTATACATATAGTTTATTTATTTTTGCATTTATTTATACATTTAGCTTATTTATTTTTGCATTTATTTATACATTGTTTATTTATTTTTGCATTTATTTATACATTGTTTATTTATTTTTGCATTTATTTATACATTAAGTTTATTTATTTTTGCATTTATTTATACATTTAGTTTATTTATTTTTGCATTTATTTATACATTTAGCTTATTTATTTTTGCATTTATTTATACATATAGTTTATTTATTTTTGCATTTATTTATACATTTAGCTTATTTATTTTTGCATTTATTTAAGCATTTATTTAATTTATTTTTGCATTTATTTATACATTTAGTTTATTTATTTTTGCATTTATTTAAGCATTTATTTTGTTTATTTTTGCATTTATTTAAGCATTTATTTTGTTTATTTTTGCATTTATTTATACATTAAGTTTATTTATTTTGCATTTATTTATACATTTAGCTTATTTATTTTTGCATTTATTTATACATTTAGTTTATTTATTTTTGCATTTATTTATACATTTATTTGATTTATTTTTGCATTTATTTATGCATTTATTTTATTTATTTTTGCATTTATTTATGCATTTATTTTATTTATTTTTGCATTTATTTTATTTATTTTTGCATTAATTTAGTTTATTTTTTGCATTGTGCATTTATTGATGCATTTAGTACATTTATTTTTGCATTTATTTATACATTTAGATTATTTATTTTTGCATTGATTGCATTTAGTGCATTTATTTATTTATTTATTGATGCATTTAGTACATTTGTTTTTGTCTGTAAAAAAAATAAATCCTACTTGTTTTTGTGCCAGAAAAATACAGCTCTGGTTGTTATATCATATATATAAATCTTTTTTTTCTGACCCCATTGGCAGATATTAGTTCTTGTTTTAAGGGCACAAACTCACTTAATTTTTAATCAGTTTTTCAGAAAACAAGACGGAATATCTTAAGTCATTTTGCTTCTCAAATAAATGTATCTTGGTTTAAAAAAATGTTTAGATATTTGTACTGGAAAACAAGACAGAAATACTGAGGAAGAGCGTAATTGTTTTGCAGTGACTGCGTTTCTCATGTCGAAACTTCATTATTTGTCTCCTGCAGACCTCCAGTGAGTCGCGCCGCACCGTTACCTGAAAAACTGGTGAAGAACAACATCACGAAGAAGAAGAAGATCGTGGAGGTCAGACGGGTCATGAGCTCATGAAGATATAACGTGGTCCTCATTATTCTCAATGTGTACCATTATGTCCGTGTGTTTATAGGAGCTTTCTCTGGACCATGTGTTTGGCTACAGAGGCTTTGATTGTCGAAACAACCTTCACTACCTCAATGATGGAGCCGACATCATCTTTCACACGGCCGCTGCTGCTGTGATTCAGAACCTCTCTGCTGGTACACACACACATGACCTCTGAACTCGGCCTTGCTGTCCCATTCTCATCTCAACATGTGGCAAATATGCTAAATGTTTGTGAAGATTTTGAAATAATGCCTTTTGGCTTTATGGATTTGTGGGTGTGTCTTCTGAGACTAATCTGATTCCAGATCAGACATGAGGTGCTGATGCCCTCTAGAGGCTGCAGGCAGAACTGCACGTCTGGTTAAAAAAGCTTAATTAACTAAATCACTTATAGTAAGAACATATGTGACCCTGGACCACAGTCACATGGGTAAATTTTTTCCATCTGAATAAATAAGCTGTCCATTGATGTGTGGTTTGTCAGGATAGGACAATATTTTTTGTCGAGATACAACTATTGAACATCTGGAATCTGAGGGGGCAAAAAAATCTAAACATTGAGAAAATCTCCTTTAAAGTTGTTCATTTATGTTCACGATTGTGCTGCATTCACTCACACAAATTCATGTTTTATATATTTACGATAGGAAATGTACTAAATATCTTCATGGAACATGATCTTTACTGAATATCCTCATGATTTTTGGCATAAAAGAAAAATGGATAATTTTGACCCGTACACTGTATTGTTGGATATTGCCACAGATAAACCCGTGCGACTCGAGACTGGTGACGTGATCCAGGGTCACATATTTGAAAATTGTTATTAAAATGACTGCTTGGTTATTATATTTTCAAATTAGTTTTTTTGTCACCAGTAGTTTTTTTTTGTAGGTTTAAAGAATATATAACTAGGTTTCAGAAAGATTTAGTTTTTTGAATGAAATTAATACTTTTGTTCAGCAAGGACGCATTTAATTGATCAAAAGTGACAGTAAAGATCCTTAAGTGACAAAGAATCCTTAAAAATAAAATGTATCACGGTTTCAACAAAAATATGAGCTTTTACTATATACTATATATTTACTATATATTCACAGAAAACAGCTAATTTACATTAGAATAATATTTCACTGATATTCTTGATCAAATAAATGCATCCTTGCTGAGAAGAGACTTTTAAAAAACCCAAACTTTTAGATGATAGTGTACGAGGGAAGTGTATTTCACTCACTTTCTCATTTGCAGTTCACTAAAATAATATTGCATTAAAAAGCACACTTAGTCTTTCTATTAATATGATGCATGCATAATGTTTCTACAAGGATTTGTGAATGATCTCAAGTGTTTTTAGATGAAGTAGCGCCTGACTCTGTGATCTGCAGGAACTCAGAGCTTTTACCTGGAGCACACGGATGATATCCTCTGCCTGACTGTCAATCAACATCCCAAATATCAAAACGTCATCGCCACCGGTCAGATCGGTACGTGTGCACGTGTTCAGCCTGGCGTCCTGACCGCTGATAGATGTAATGTTCACCGTCTGAATCATTTTCATTGGCTTACGTTCGCTTCTTTCAGCGTGCACTGCTTGGTTTTGTGTTGATAACAAGCCCTGCCTGTGATTTTGCAAATACTCTGAATCTCTCACGTAACTCTGCTTTGGCACTAAGAGCAGCTTCTCTCATTTTTTTGTTCATCACCGCCTCATCCTCTCATCCAACACACCAACACACAGGCGACATCACCGATCTGCCAGGTAGGACACAGAAACCTCCTGCGATCTGACTGCACTTCATCCCACTGACCTTGTGTGCTTCTCTCCAGAAATCCAGGACAGATTTCAGTTTCTCCAAACTAGAACACACACACTTCTGCTTTTAAAGCAATGATCAGGGTTTAATATGCATTCAAAACTCAACATTGCATTTCGGTTCAGTCATGTCATTTTAATAAGTTTTAAGTTTTGTGACACTTCACTAGTGTTAATGCATGCAAAACCACTTAAAATAGAATAATTAATCAAATAATCAAATAATATCTGTCTGTGGCTCATGAGGATCTTGAAGTTTGATGCCTCATATTTCTCAGTTCCCTTGTGTTTCATGTCCTGGTTTCATTAAAGACGTGGCTATGAAGAATACATGTTTGCATGAAGCATCATGCTGCTTGATTTTCTATCATTTTTCATATAGAGTCATGTTGACCCTTTCCCTCCCTCAGCGCTGGAATACATATCTAACGTTGACGTGTGTTTGTTCTGTCATGTTGAAAACCCTGAGGACCTCCTAATACTCATCCCAAACTCATCCTACTGCTTCTTTAACAGTGTTGGGGAGTCACTAACTAAACAAAGCTGCACTGTTAACTACATTTTTAATACTTTAAGGTCGGTACATTTTTTAAGGACAATAGTTGTTTTCAAATTACAGTAGCTTTTCCAGTGACAGCCTATTTTTTCCCAAGCTATAGTGATGAATATTTAATTAAATTATGCTTTTCATCAGTGTTTTCCACTAATTTTTTTATTTTGAACGCATTTGTTTATGCATTTATTTATCCGTTTAGTGCATTTATTTTGTGCATTTATTGATGCATTTAGTGCATTTATTTACAGGATGCATTTATTGATGCATTTACTGCATTTTCTAAATTTATTTATGCATTTAGTTTCTTTTCTTTTTTTAATGCATTTAGTGCATTTATTAATGCATTTATTATTTTTGCATTATTTAGTGCATTTAGTGCATTTATTTACAGGATGCATTTATTGATGCATATACTGCATTTTCTAAATGTATGCATTTAGTTTCATTATTTTTGCATTTATTATTTTTGTATTTATTTATGCATTTAGTGCATTTATTTACAGGATGCATTTATTGATGCATTTACTGCATTTTCTAAATTTATTTATGCATTTAGTTTCTTTTCTTTTTTTAATGCATTTAGTGCATTTATTAATGCATTTATTATTTTTGCATTATTTAGTGCATTTATTTACAGGATGCATTTATTGATGCATATACTGCATTTTCTAAATGTATGCATTTAGTTTCATTATTTTTGCATTTATTATTTTTGTATTTATTTATGCATTTAGTGCATTTGTTTACAGTATGCATTTATTGATGCATATACTGCATTTTCTAAATTTATTTATGCATTTAGTTTCATTATTTTTGCATAGGTGTAGCGTGATGAATATTTAATTAAATGCTGCTTTTCACCAGTGTTTTCAACTAATTTTATTTATTTATTTTTTGTGCAATTTATTTATTTTATTGCTGCATTTATTTGGGGATTTATTTATGCATTTCATTTATTTTTGCAATGTGCATCTATTTTTGCATTTAGTGCACAGATTTGTCTGTTAACAAAATCTGCCAGAAAAATACATCTCTGATTAAATAATAAAGTTATATAATAGAAAATATATATAAATAGAAAATAAAATATATAAATAAATAGCTTCACTGTAGTTAACTGCTTCTTGTTAGTTGCTTATAGTCTAGTTTTATATACTTATATACTACCACTTTTTGTAAATGCATCTTAACTGTAGCGTAACCGTTTTAAGCCAGTTTCTTAGTAGCTTCCCATCACTGTTTATATATATATATTTGCATAATCAATGTCTTGTAATAAACCTAATGTGTTTTATTTGCCATATGTTCTCGTTTGGGAAGCTTGTTTGCCCGTTCAGCTCTGAGTACTGATGGTGATGATGTGTGTGTGTGTGTGTGTGTTCCTGTAGGCCTGGCGCCGTGCATTCACGTGTGGGACGCCATGAGTAAACAGACTCTGTCTGTGCTGCGCTGCTCTCACGCCAAAGGAGTCGGATACGTCAACTTCAGCGCCACGGGGAAACTCCTGCTGTCTGTGGGAGTGGATCCCGAACACACCATCACTGTGTGGAGATGGCAGGAAGGTGTGTGTGTGTGTGTGTGTGTGTGTGTGAGAACTACTGATCAAAACTCTTAACACAGTTCTCCTGAACAGTTTCAGCTTGGCATAGCTGGTCATTTCACATTCATAATGCACTATAACTACTAAAATATGAGTTTGAGTGGGCGGGGCAAATGAGACAAAGTTCAGCCAATGAAGACAATTATGCAAATCTGTTACAAACCTAGGTAGGTTCTGCAGGAAGAGAGACTGGAATTACATTTACATGTATGCAGATGTTTTTATCCAAAGCGACTTACATTGCATTTCAAGGTACACATTTACATTCTTATCAGTTTTCTGGGAATCGAACCCATGACCTTGGCGTTGCAAGCACCAACGCTCTACTGTTTGCGCCACAGGAAACTTTATTTATCTGCACTTTGATATTTGAAACTTTGCAGAACTTTTACATTCACAGGCATCTTTATTACACACTATAAAAGGGAATACCTGAAAAAGCATAATGGGGCACTTTAAGTTAAATGGCAGTAAATGTGCAAATTGGCCTGTAGGTACATAGAGTTTTAGGGATATTTGTATCTAAAGTGAGATAATAATTGATGTAATTTGAAAGGTGTGGGCAGTAATCAGCCCTCTGCTGCTCTTCGGGCAAAATTGTAATTGTTTTCTTCATCGGAATGGTGCGAAACATGGTGAAGGTTTTGGCACTTGCTATGTGAACACAAAAATGTGGACATGATTGGAACAGGTTAAATGGTCCTGAAGAAAATAGTCACACTTGAGCTCCTCTCACTGGAAATGAATGGGAGACGGATTTCCTCTAGTGGAAGCGTTTGGTACTGCGGCCACACACACTCTCGCTGAAAGATACTTTTTTGAGATATCAAGCTCAAATTTCGAACACAACTTGTTTAGATTTATGGTTTTGATTTTCTCAGTTTTAGAGTAAAGCATGTTTTTGAAAATATATATTTCATATACAATTTTT
Organism: Rutilus rutilus; assembly: GCF_951802725.1. Taxonomy (NCBI): domain Eukaryota; kingdom Metazoa; phylum Chordata; class Actinopteri; order Cypriniformes; family Leuciscidae; genus Rutilus; species Rutilus rutilus. The sequence goes on from NC_140227.1 coordinate 31,494,396, forward strand.
CATAACAATAAACGTAAAATTCACTTTTTTAAACTTTTTTCACTTCAGCAATAATCTGCCAAGTGTCGTCTTTGAAAAGAGATCAAACTGAAGTCTGTCGCTATAAAGCATTCAAGAGTTTAAGTTGGACATTTAATGTTCAGGTCTATGCTCAAAAAGTGAATAAATGGATTATAAATACAGCGTAAATATAATTTAGTAGCATAAAATCCCCTAAAAATAGAAAATATTAAATAAACATTCAAATTTAAAATTTAATTTAAATAAAAAAAAAAACACTATCGAACTAAAATATAGTACATTCATTTAATTGAAAAAATGAATTTTGGTCATATTTGACCGACACATGAAGAACACCAGAGGGTTAAATATTCCAGAGTTTTAATAAAGTGACTCAAGTATTGAGAAGTCTGTTGTAGCGATTGTAAAAACCCGTAATCTTCTTTAATTGTGTGCTCAGGCTCGAGGGTCTGCAGTAAAGGCGGTCACACAGACCGGATCTTCGTGGTGGAGTTCAGGCCCGACTCGGACACGCAGTTTGTGTCTGTGGGGATTAAACACATCAAGTTCTGGACGCTGGTGGGAGGATCTCTGCTGTATAAGAAAGGAGTGATCGGAGCGGTGGAGGACGGCCGCATGCAGACCATGCTCTCTGTGGCGTTCGGAGCCGTGAGTCTCGCGCATTCAGGGACAGGGTTTCAAATGAGCCTTTTCACTCACAGGACAATTTGGCTACTTCATTTTTAAGTTACCGGCCGTTCAGAACTTCTACTAACCAAAAAATTAAAATAATCCGAATTTTATTTCATATATATATATATAGAGTAAGTTAAACATAGTAACACGCCAAATCGGCTCGTGATTTGACAGCATTAGTTGATTTTAATTAATTACACGGTGTTAATTTCAAATCCTGTTCATGGACATTATCACAAAAATATGAACTGTTTTCAACATAATCATAAATGTTCTTAAGCAGCAAATCAACATATTAGGATGATTTCTGAAGGATCATGTGACTAAGATGCTTGTATCGTCTGACAGAATAACCTGACGTTCACGGGGGCCATCAACGGTGACGTGTACGTGTGGCGGGAGCATTTCCTGGTGCGTGTGGTGGCTAAAGCGCACACTGGACCGGTGTTCACCATGTACACCACGCTCCGAGACGGGCTCATCGTGACCGGAGGCAAAGAGAGGCCGTGAGTTCAGCTGATGTCCAGATGGGGCCCGCTCTTCAGACTTTCCCTCAATAAACTCATAATTACTGCTTATTAATAGTTAGTAAGGTAGTTGTGAAGTTTAGGTATTGTAGGATTAAGGGATGGAGAATATGTTCATGAGGAATAAGGCATTAATATGTGCTTTAATAAACAGCCAATATCCTAGTAATATGTATGCTAATGAGCAACTAGTTAATAGTGAGAATCGGACCCTAAGCTAAAGTGTTACTGTTAGTTTTATACCATTTTCTATTTACATTTTTTTTATTTAGGCACCATATAGGAAGAAATAGCACGTTTTTCTTACACCTTGAATACAAAAGTTCAAAAGTCTGGAGTTTGTAAGATGTTTTTTAGAAAGAAGTCTCTTCTGCTCACCATTTATTTGATCAAAAATACAGTAAAAATTATGAAATTGTATTACAGTTTAAAATAAGTGTATATATTGTAAAGTGTAATTTATTCCTGTGATCAAAGCTGAATTTTCAGCATCATTACTCCAGTCTTCAGTGTCACATGATCCTTCACAAATCACTCTAATATGATGATTTAATGCTCAAGAAACATTTATGATTATTATCAATGTTAAAAACAGCTCATATTTTAGTTGAAACTATGATCAATTATATTTTTCAGGAATCTTTGATGAATAGAAATTTCAAAAGAACAGCATTTTTTTTTAAATAGAATCTTTTGTAACATTATAAAGGTTTTTACTGTCACTTTTGATCAATTTAATGTGTCCTTTGATGAATAAAAGTATTAATTTAAACTTTGAACAGTGTGTACATATCGTCAAGCAATCTTTTTCTGTAGTTGTAAACGGCTGTGTTGACTGTATTTGTGTGCAGGACTAAAGAGGGCGGCGCTGTGAAACTGTGGGATCAGGAGATGAAGAGATGCAGAGCGTTTCAGCTGGAGACGGGACTGCCAGTGGAGACCGTCAGATCTGTGTGCAGAGGAAAGGTCAGTCATGCTTATGCTTTATGCGACTGTTTTTGAGTTATTAGCATCAAACAACAGCCCTGCTGGCTGGATGACTGTGTTCATATTAGGGCTGATCTCGTATCTGGGACTATACTGTCACGAATCTTGGGTGCCGATGCGATATGTATTGCGTTTATTTATTTTTTAAAGGGTTACTTCAGGATTTAGCATTAAGCTTTGTATTAGTAGAAAACCTGTAGTATTTTCGAATTACCATGCTTTCCACCCTCATATCCCCCTGAGACAAGAGATTTATGTATTTTTTGTCTGGAAAAAATCCTCCGATGACGCAAAAATCGTCATTTTGCGTCATCGGAGGATTTTCTGGCCAGAGGCTAAAGACTACAGCCAGTAGATGGCGTTGTTCCGCATGTTTTTAGCCCGCCCATACAGGGTGGGATCTCACTCAGTCAGAATGTACACAGTGTCAGCCGTCTTTCTTTGGAAGCTAAGCTAGCAGGCTCTTGTTCTGTGGAGAAAGCTGAATAGTAGGAGAAAGCTGAGTAAGTAACCATCCTCCTTTTCCCGGACTTGTCCGGCGGGCGAGATCGTTCAAAATGTACGGGATTCAGCTTTTGCTTTCTGCGGTCGCTATTCCTTGTTTACATGCACACCTTTCAATCTAACTGAATTCATTCCGATTGGTGAATTTGAATGTAGTGTTTACATGAACGCTAAACAAGTGATCGGTTGATGTGCGTTTTACCTTTGCTAAGAAAAATTCCCGCTCCTCCGCGGCCCCTCAGCCTCGTCCTGCTCGCCACAGTAAACATGATGAATGGCGACTGTAGAACGCAAAAGCCGAATCCCGGACATTTTGGACGATCTCTAAATCCCTCGCAAACTCATCACGTAGGCTAGCTTTGTTGTTTTCATCTGCGCACTCTTACCGGTAGGCGTGGCCTCCTAAGGCAGCGAAGCAAGTGCATTCTGGGAGTTGTTGTCTTTCATCCACATGAGCCAAAAATACATTTTCTGGCTTTTCTCAGTCTAGAAAGCTCCAAATTAAAAAATTTCTTCACATTTCTTCTACTTAAATGACCTATTTTAAATACACATTCATCTTCCCAGAGGTGAAGTATCCCTTTAAGAATTGCGATTCTACAAGTATTTTTTAACCACTAGACCATGGGGAAAAGCTAGATCATACACTTATACAGACTGTACATGATGAATAAGATGAGTCATATTTACAACCAATTCATCACATCTTTCTGAGTTTCATTTCATAAGCATCATACAGGACTACATTCTCTTTAATAAATGATTCAATAACAAATACATTTTTAACAGTCACTTGTCACGAAACAATGTAATCGATAAATGCGCTGTTTTAAGCGCCAAGTTTCTATCAACAGCTGTTTTACTCTATTTTTATCAATATCGTAGACATCAGTGTTCATATCGTTAGCCTCATAGCATAACTGCCTAAGTAATATTTTTTTTTAAATGACTTATGCTATGAGGCTAACGATATTTGAACTTTAAACTTTAATCTCAGTACTTCTGTGATAATTTGAACTATTGTATCACAGAAATAATGATACTATGATGTTAAAGACGACTCTCTCTGGGTCAGCGCCAACACAGATCTGAATGTTGCGATATGATTTTGTCAAAGGTTTAATAGACAGATGAATTGGAAGAAGATCGCGTGGGTGTTTGAATGGAGATCACAGTATTTTAACAACTCTACTGTCTTATCTCTCTCTCAGCACGAGCAGCTCGAGGGCTTTTCAGTGCAATGTGGCTTTCACGGGTTGTGTCGTTATCTTTGAGTGTTTAGTGTCGTAATGTCCCATTTCATCCTCTGTTGGAACAAAAGTGGCTAACTTCTGTCAACCTCGTCTATAAGCAAGGGCAAAAATAAAAGTTGTATGTTTCTTTGTTGGACGAAAGGGAAAGATCTTGGTGGGAACAAAGGATGGCGAGATCATCGAAGTGGGAGAGAAGAACGCCGCCTCTAACACCATGATAAACGGACACACACAGGGACGCATCTGGGGTCTGGCCACACACCCCTCCAAAGACGTCTTCATCTCCGCCAGCGATGATGGAACCATACGCATCTGGGACCTGGCAGATAAGGTGAGGGATTGTGGGTAATGGAGAAATGGGAGTGTTTACACCACCGTTTAAAGAGTTTGGGGTCAATAAGGTGATTCAATTAACTATCAAGGACACATTCATTTGATCAAATGCATCGGTAAAGACATTTATAATGTTACAAAAGATTCTATTTCAGATAAACACTGTTCTTTTGAACTTCAAAGAATCCTGAAAAATAAAGGTCCTATTTTAACGATCTAAGCTCATGGTCTAAAGCGCTCAGCGCAAGTGCACTTAGTGCGTGTCTGAATCCACTTTTGCTAGTTTAACGACTGGACAAATGGTCGGCGCTCCCGGCGCATGGTCTAAAAGGGTTGTCCCTATTCTCTTAATGAGTAATGGGTGTGTTTTGTCCCTATTCTCTTAATGAGTAATGGGTGTGTTTTGGGTGTAACGTGAAATAAACCAATCAGAGTCTCATCTCCCATTCCCTTTAAAAGCCAGTTGCGCTCACACCTGGTTTTCAGACCAGCAGCCTATGAGCGCACAAATAGGCGCAAATGCATTTAAATAACTATTTAAATGCTATTTAAACAACGTGGCGCAGGACGTGAAAATGATAACTGCGTCGGGCTGAAACTAGCGAAAACCGCTTGAGTCGCGCCTGACACTGCATTAGGCAAGGCAAGGCAAGTTTATTTATATAGCACATTTCATACACAATGGCAATTCAAAGTGCTTTACATAGAAATAATAAAAAGAAATAAGAATAATTAAAACAGTTTAGAAAAATAAAAAATAAAATACAGTACAGTACAAACAGTCGGACGAACAGTGGCACAGTGCTCATTCAGTAAATGCATAGCTAAACAGATGTGTTTTGAGTCTGGATTTGAATGTGACTACAGTAGGAGCACGTCTGATCTCCTCTGGAAGCTGGTTCCAGCTGCGGCTGGCATAATAGCTAAAAGCGGACTCGCCATGCTTAGAGTGAACCCTTGGTATTTCTAGCTGATATGATCCTAATGATCTGAGTGATCTGTTGGGTTTATATTCAGTGAGCATATCTGCAATATATTGAGGTCCTAGGCCATTGAATGATTTATATACCAGTAATAATACTTTAAAATCAATCCTAAATTTAACTGGGAGCCAGTGTAAAGACCTGAGGACTGGTGTGATATGTTCATATTTTCTGGTTCTGCTCAGAATCCTGGCGGCAGCGTTCTGTATGAGCTGCAACTGTCTTATGGTCTTTTTGGGAAGGCCAGTGAGGAGTCCATTACAGTAATCCACCCTGCTGGTGATGAAAGCATGCACAAGTTTCTCTAAGTCTTGTCTGGAAACAAAGCATTTAATTCTTGCAATATTTTTCAGATGATAGTATGCTGATTTAGTTATTGCTTTGACATGACTACTGAAACTAAGCTCTGACTCTAGTGTCACACCAAGATTCCTGACTTGATGTTTAGTTGTTTGACCCCTAGAGTGAAGGTATGCGTTCACCTTGAGAACTTCATCTTTGTTTCCAAAAGCAATGACTTCAGTTTTGTCTTTGTTTAACTGAAGAAAGTTTTGACACATCCAACTGTTGACTTCATCAATGCATTGGCACAGGGAGTCAATGGGGCTGTAATCGTTAGGCGATAGGGCTAAGTAAATCTGTGTGTCGTCTGCATAGCTGTGGTAAGAGATTTGGTTCTTTCTCATTATTTGGCTCATTGGGAGCATATACAGGTTGAACAGGAGTGGCGCAAGAATTGAGCCTTGAGGGACTCCGCATGTCATGGATGTCCACTCAGACTTATGATCTCCTATACTCACATAATAACCTCTCCCATCTAAGTATGACCTGAACCATTTTAGGACTATCCCAGAAATCCCCACCCAATCCCCATTACATCAAGTGCATGATAGGAGCCCACGTGTATCACAGTTTCCATCAAAATATGAACCGTTTTCAATACTGATAATAATCATAAATGTTTCTTGAGCATCAAATCATCATGTTAGAATGATTTGTGAAGGATCATGTGACACTGAAGACTGGAGTAATGATGCTGAAAATCCAGCTTTGATCACAGGAATAAATTACACTTTACTGTATATTCACATAGAAAACAGCTGATTTACATTGTAAAAATATAAAAAAATATTTTTGATCACATAAATGTAAAATGGAGAGCACTTCTTTCAAAAACATAAAAAATCTTACCGACCCCAAACTTTTGAATGGCAGTGTATGTCTATTAATACTTTATTTTTTTGTCTCGCAGAAACTTCTGAACAAAGTCAGTCTGGGTCATCCGGCGAAGTGCACGGCGTACAGTGCGAACGGAGAGATGGTGGCGATCGGGATGGAGAACGGAGAGTTCATCGTTCTGCTGGTGAATTCACTGACTGTGTGGGGCAAAAAGAGAGACCGAAGCGTGGCCATCCAGGACATACGGTCAGAAGACACACCGCACGTCAAACACAGGAGAAACAGCTCCATCAATCCCACAATACACTACAAAATACATCTCTAATTATCAAAAATATATAAAAATGACTGAAGATATTAAGTCTTGTCTACTGAAAAAATGGATGCAAGTTTTTTCTTAAAATAAGAACAAATATGTCCAATGGGGAAGAAAAGTAATAAAATCAAACCCACAAAACATTACAAATTAGAGATGCATGGATGTATAAAAGCCAGGTTTTTCACTGTTTAAAAACAGCCGATGATCAGGTCCGATTATATCCTGTCAATCAAAATGGACAGAGAAACGTATCAGATTGTGTGTGAACTAAATCTCTCTCGTGTTGAATTTAGAGAAAGTTAACGCATCAATAACGCATTAACAGTGACGGTAAAGCAGACTCTGTTTGACCCTGTGAATCACCTGTAGTTCAAGCCAGGTTTTTCCCTACATAAAACATTATTTAGCGTCTCACATTCAATAATCACGAAGAACTTTTGATAAAAAAAACTGTCTCAGCTTTCAATTTCTGTCCATTTTATCACGAAATCCTAAGAGGCATTTTGACGCTGACCGATTGTTGTAGTTCTTTAGTTATAGCGCCAAAAAACATGAATTAACATCACAATTTATGTTTAAAGATACAGTACAACTTACTGAAATGAATTCAGTCTCAAGTAATCGCTCCATCAGTGTTCAAAGTCCCCCTGTAGTCAATCATTGTATCCCTTAAAACTTGATCACCATAATGACATATTTAAACATTTTTATCTTGAAAAAATGTCTTAAAAAAGCTTGAATGTAAGTCGACACCCTTGCCTCATTTAGTATGCGCAGTTCTATGAATATGCAAATGAGCCCCGCCTCCACTCAGCTCAGAGATCCACTGGTTGACGATCACACGTTGATCTGATTGGTTACAAGGTAGTTTGTGACGTCAGAAACACCAGCGATTTCAAAGCGTGTGTTTGAGACTGTCTTTGGTTCACTGCAGTTTTAAGGAGGAAATACTCAGCAATGGTGTCGACTTATGAATTTACACATGGTTTGTCTTAAAGCAGATTAAAAACACCACATAGACACATAAACAACATTAAAAGCTGGATTTACACCACTTTAATAGCGGGAAAGACGTCAATAAAACTGCTTGTGAACAATGTCACTTAATGTTGGATTTACCTCAGGAAAGTTATCCAGTGTTCACAGTTCGTTAGCAATAAACACACTAGAGAAGAGCTCGTCTACTGTTAATTATATATGCATGTTTCAATTATTTTGTTATGAAGAAGTGTTTATATAAACTATCTTATCTGAAACAGCTTGAGTGTAATTATTAAATCTGAAAATAAATAGCAGTTGAATGTAATAGTTTAGGCTCTGTTGTTAATTTTAACCTAATATTATAGTAATGAACCGAATGAGAGGATTCTCTGTGTAGTTTAAGAAAATCAAACTATCGGTATCAGCAGACATCGATTATTTATGATATCTGAGATATTTAATATCTGTGCATCTCTAGTTAAAATATATAAAAATTCAGTAACACTTTATTTTACAGTGTCCTTGTTACATAATTTACATGTACTTACCATAGTAATAACAGTAAATTATGCATAATTACATGCAATTAACCCTCAACCAAACCCTAACCCTATAGTAAGTACATGTAGTTGCTTAATATTACTCAGTACTTAAATATATAATTACACTGTAACAATGACAACCTTAAAATAAAGTGTAACCAAAAATTTGATTTACTTGAGAAGCAAAATGACTGAAGATATGAATGTCTACTGAAACATTTTTCAAAACTAAGCAAGTTTTTGCTTAAAATGAGAAAAAATATCTCAATGTGGAAGAAAAGGAATAAAATAAGAGTTTATTTTTCTGAACACATTGACAGACAGCAAAAAAAAAACCGTACTATCTGAAGTCATTTTGCTTCTGTAAGTGCGTCTTGATTTATGAATGTTGTGATATTTCAGAAAGCGTGTTTGCAGTGCATTGATCAGATGTAATAACGCCACACAGGTTCAGTTCTGATAACCGGCTGCTGGCCGTCGGCTCGGTGGAGTGCGCTGTGGACTTCTACGATCTGACTCTGGGTCCGGCTCTCAATCGCATCGGATATTGCAAAGATATTCCTGGCTTTGTGATCCAGCTGGACTTCTCTGCGGACAGCAAGTACATCGAGGTACAACTGACTACATAATCAGAAGAACATGTTTCCACAAAATTACATACATAGCTGAAATGTGTTTTTTGTGCATGTACAATTTTGCACAAACAAAGGATACTGCATGGATTTTAAGTTATTTTTAAGTTATTTTTTATTTTTAAGGTCCAACCAAAATATATATATATATATATATACACACATACATACATACACACACTATACAGTGTGTGCAGAATTATTAGGCACGTTGATTTTCTGATCATATTTTATTTCCAGGAACATTTTGCCAATTCCAAACCATATTAAACTTAATAACTACTATTAATTTTCTATTTAATCATGTATAAGTGATATATAATTGTTCATGAAGGCTGGAAATGAAAAATGTCTTCTTTTCAGGTGTGCAGAATTATTAGGCAAGTTTTCTTTTACAGATAAAATAAGCCAAAAATGAGATTTAACAAAGACTGAAAAGTAAAAAATTATTAAATCCCCATGAGAAGAATGCAAAACTAATGCAATACTAGAGATTACAGTTAAGGCATGACCATTGGACAGTGAAATGCTCATTGGGTCAGCAGGGTCAGACAAAAACAGGTGGAGAAGAAAAAACACATGTTAACTGCAAAAGAATGAAGAATTAAGGTGAAGAATTAAGTGTGAAACCATCGGGAACCCTTTAGTCTCCAGCACCACCATTTTCCAGAACTGCAACCTACCTGGAGTCTCCAGAAGAGCAAGGTGTCAGGGTCTCAGAGACTTGGGTTAAGCAAAGAATCCTAAAAAATAACCCCCTCTTAATAAGAGTCACAAGCTGAAGTGTTGTTAAATACATGAAGACTGTTTTTTTATAGGCTTTATAGACAGACAGATTGAGAGTGACTCTTGAAGGACCAGCACCACATCCTCTTCTACCACTGTTTGAAGAATTCATCTTCCAGAATACGTTTTAATACGTTTTGGGAGTTTATTTTTAGTCCATCTCTGCAAAACGGACTTCAGGGTAGAAGATGGACTAAAAATAAACTCCCAAAACGTATTAAAACGTATTCTGGAAGATGAATTCTTCAAACAGTGGTAGAAGAGGATCTGGTGCTGGTCCTTCAAGAGTCACTCTCAATCTGTCTGTCTATAAAGCCTATAAAAAAACAGTCTTCATGTATTTAACAACACTTCAGCTTGTGACTCTTATTAAGAGGGGGTTATTTTTTAGGATTCTTTGCTTAACCCAAGTCTCTGAGACCCTGACACCTTGCTCTTCTGGAGACTCCAGGTAGGTTGCAGTTCTGGAAAATGGTGGTGCTGGAGACTAAAGGGTTCCCGATGGTTTCACACTTAATTCTTCACCTTAATTCTTCATTCTTTTGCAGTTAACATGTGTTTTTTCTTCTCCACCTGTTTTTGTCTGACCCTGCTGACCCAATGAGCATTTCACTGTCCAATGGTCATGCCTTAACTGTAATCTCTAGTATTGCATTAGTTTTGCATTCTTCTCATGGGGATTTAATAATTTTTTACTTTTCAGTCTTTGTTAAATCTCATTTTTGGCTTATTTTATCTGTAAAAGAAAACTTGCCTAATAATTCTGCACACCTGAAAATAAGACATTTTTCATTTCCAGCCGTCATGAACAATTATATATCACTTATACATGATTAAATAGAAAATTAATAGTAGTTATTAAGTTTAATATGGTTTGGAATTGGCAAAATGTTCCTGGAAATAAAATATGATCAGAAAATCAACGTGCCTAATAATTCTGCACACACTGTATGTATACATATATATACACTGTTGTTAAAGAAAAGAAAAAAAGTGCATTAATTAAGGGTGATGTCACATGTGCCGGTCTGAACAATGTGAGGAATGTGCTTCTTAATTACTATTTATTAGTAACTTATTGATTAAATCTAGTAATTTTAAGGTAAATAAAATGAAAAATCACAAAAAATCTCCAAACAAATTGCGTTAAAAAATAGAAAAAATATTATCAAAATGAAATGAAATAATCTTTCAGGACAAAACAAACTGTGAAGTGTAGTGTTGGTGCTCTGCGAGGGAAGGATGCTGACGCGGGTCGTGTCGTGTGTTCAGGTCTCCACAGGCTCTTATAAGCGGCAGGTTCACGAGGTTCCCAGCGGGAAGATGATCACAGAACCGGCTCTGGTGGACAGGATCACATGGGCTACATGGACCAGGTGACTCTCAGATCTGTGTGGTGGTGATGATGATGGTGATGATGATGATGATGTCAGTGTACCGTGGTAAACTCTCTCTCCTGTGCAGTGTCCTGGGCGACGAGGTTCTGGGCGTCTGGCCTCGTAACGCAGAGAAAGCCGACGTGAACTGCGCTTGTGTTTCTCACGCCGGGCTGAACGTGGTCACCGGAGACGACTTCGGGCTCGTGAAGCTCTTCGACTTCCCCTGCACGGAGAAATTTGTAAGTCTTAACTCATGTCACATGTATTTATAGGCTTTAAGTGCGACTGAACCGTCTATACGGGAGAGGAGCTGATTTGCTGGAGTTATTACATGACAGATTAAATAAGTAAATGTTATAATAGTAGAGAAAATCATGTTTTTCCCCAAGACTACAACATGCACATCTTAGTCAGTCAAAACTGTCCTCATGCTCTATAATGGTTAAGTTGATAATCATGATTATTTTTGCTCAAAATATTAACCATTGTTGTCATTTAAGAGATTCTCATCAGAATTATTGCACCACTCATGCTTTACTTGACCTCTTCTAGTTTGGCTTTTTATAGGCTATTTATCATAAATTAACACACATTATGAAAACAGGCAAAACATGAAGTTCCTTCTTTCAGGCAAAATTCCTAATAGTTATTTCAATAGGTCTAAATTACATTCATTCATAAAAGCATTAAAAGACACAGAGGTTGTGTTGAGTAAGTGCATTTTTTCAGCATCAACAATCGTAAATATAGTGGAGATTTGTGTTTTTACTAACGGTTTGCACTTCTTCACAGGCCAAACACAAGCGATACTTCGGTCACTCTGCACACGTGACCAACATCCGCTTCTCTTATGATGACAAATATGTGATCAGTGTAGGAGGCAACGACTGTAGGTGAGCTGACGTGTGTGTGTGTGTGTGTGTGTGTGTGTGTGTGTGTGTGTGTGTGTGTGTGTGTGTGTGTGTGTGTGTGTGTGTGTGTGTGTGTGTGTGTGTGTGTGTGTGTGTGTGTGTAAACGGTGCATGATTAATAACTCTTATTAACGCCTGTGTTCTGTCTCTCAGTGTGTTCGTGTGGAGATGTGTGTGTGTGTGTGTGTGTGTGTGTGTGTGTGTGTGTGAACCCTTATTAAGGCCTGTGTTCTGTCTCTCAGTGTGTTCGTGTGTGTGTGTGTGTGTGTGTGTGTGTGTGTACTCTTATTAATGCCCATGTTCTGTCTCTCAGTGTTTTCGTGTGTGTGTGTGTGTGTGTGCGTGTGTGCGTGTACTCTTATTAACGCCTGTGTTCTGTCTCTCAGTGTGTTCGTGTGTGTGTGTGTGTGTGTGCGTGTGCGTGTGTGCGTGTACTCTTATTAACGCCTGTGTTCTGTCTCTCAGTGTGTGTGTGTGTGTGTGTGTGTGTGTGTGTGTGTGTGTGTGTGCGTGTACTCTTATTAACGCCTGTGTTCTGTCTCTCAGTGTGTTCGTGTGTGTGTGTGTGTGTGTGTGTGTGTGTGTGTGTGTGTGTGTGTGTGTGTGTGTGTGTGAGAGAACTCTTATTAACGCCCGTGTTCTGTCTCTCAGTGTGTTCGTGTGTGTGTGTGTGTGTGTGTGTGTGTGTGTGTGTGTGTGTGTGTGCGTGTACTCTTATTAACGCCTGTGTTCTGTCTCTCAGTGTGTTCGTGTGTGTGTGTGTGTGTGTGTGTGTGTGCGTGTGCGTGTGCGTGTGTGCGTGTACTCTTATTAACGCCTGTGTTCTGTCTCTCAGTGTGTTCGTGTGTGTGTGTGTGTGTGTGTGTGTGTGTGCGTGTACTCTTATTAACGCCTGTGTTCTGTCTCTCAGTGTGTTCGTGTGTGTGTGTGTGTGTGTGTGTGTGTGTGTGTGTGTGTGTGTGCGTGTGCGTGTGCGTGTGTGCGTGTACTCTTATTAACGCCTGTGTTCTGTCTCTCAGTGTGTTCGTGTGTGTGTGTGTGTGTGTGTGTGTGTGTGTGTGTGTGTGTGTGTGTGTGTGTGTGTGTGTGTGTGTGTGTGTGTGTACTCTTATTAACGCCCGTGTTCTGTCTCTCAGTGTGTTCGTGTGGAGGTGTGTGTGATTCCTCCAGCGTTCGGATGCTGACCTTGATGGAGACAACCATTCTGTGAAGTGCAATGTTTACGCTCACATGTACTTAAAAAAAATATATACACTCATAAATCATGCCAATATTTCAGAAATAAATGTATTTTTTGTTTATTCTGAAGTGCCTTGGAGACACAGTTTGCTGATCTTTGCCCCGAAATGTTCACATGATGCATATATGGTGCTAAATGGAATATGTCCACTTAGAGCTTTTTAAAATTGTTTTAAAAAAATCATGCATTATGCAATTTTAATTTTTTTTCCCTCCTTCTTTTTACATTTTGTACATAAATGTCAAATATAAATATCCTCTCATTAAATGCTCTTCCTGTTAAAAATATCCAAATACATGGGACTCAGGAGAAATTAAGTACTGTAATGTGTAGATGTTATATTTGACCTGTGCTATTTTTGTTAAAATATTTATTTTTTATGTACGTATTTACGTATGAAGTATGCAAATTAGTCGGTTGGTCTTTATGAACTGTTGGCGTATGTGGAAATTGCAAAAAAAAAAAAAACTCACTGGCTGTCCAAATATAAAAGTTATATGAAATGTCTGTAGTAGCGTTGTGTGTTAGATTGCGATGCACTGTTTGTAGCCAATCACGTGACAGCAGCTGTTAATCGTGTGCAGATATATCCAGTTATATCTGTCATTTGTATGTTCATGTTTTTGTAATTTGTCTGATCAGAGGTCAGTTTAATTGAAAGATATATACTAATGCATGAATCGAAGTCTGTGTGATCGTTGGTCATGAATGAATACTTTTATAATTATAATTAAAGAGAACAATGTGCTGAAATTGAGTGTTGTTCCATCTTTCACCAGCTGGTGGCAGCGTGTCTGAGATCTCATCAGAAGAAATCAGTTTTAATTCAGTATTGCCTTAAACGATTAAATAACGAGTCGAACGAGATCAACTTCGGAAGTGATATAAACAAATACCAGAAGCTTAACCACACAGAAAACGAGTTTTGCACGGGCAAAAAGTCTTCAGAAGAAACCAGACAGGGTCCTTTGACTTCCATGTGGGAAAAAAAAAAATACTATGGAAGTCAATGGGGTCCAAAAACATTTTGGTTACAAACATTTTCCAAAATATCATCTTTTGTGTTCAGCTGAAAAAAAATATATTTATACAGGTTTGAAACAACTTGAGAGTGAGTACATTTAATTTTTAGGTGAACTATCCCTTTAAGACAATTGTTTTTTATTACAAGTATTTCAGAAATGTTTAAATAAGCCAATGAGGCATTATCTATTAATAATTTGTATGCATTTCCACAACAGAATTCTGAACAATAAATAGGCCTAAATCAGGTTCAACATTATTTTTATCACTCTATAAATGTGCCCGAGTAAAATAGTCAACAGAACAAAAAAACATCACTGTGTTTTAAGAATATAATGTTGTATAAAATCAGACGAACGATATATGAACAAACCTTCAGAATATAGATATAAATAAATAAAAACGTGTGTTTGGTGTGTAAAGCTGCTGTAGTGGAGATTTCTGACTCATTAAAGATAGATAACATAAAAGATAAAACTTTAAAGATAGTATTGTGGTTTAAATCTACAGACGCAAATAAATAAAGTTATAAATAAACACTTAAAAGTACGGCGTCCCTGATAGGACATGGTGATGGAACACACATGAGATATATTTCGATGTTTTTGATTTTGTGTTTAAAAGCATTTACAAATAATTTTTCCTCGCATCTCATATATTCACCATGTATAATCTGTGTTTTGAACGTTTTATTTCTGCTAGTCTGAAAGAAAGCAAGTTATGGAAGCAATATATAGCCCAAAATCTCACATCTGGGGGGACGACGACGACTATGTTTTTGACTGTAGCTTCTGGTTCTAATAGTAACGCACCTGATTTATCAGTGAACGATCTATTCTCCGGATTCAGCAAATAAAAGTAAACAATGCATTCCAGATCCGCCCAGCGCAGTGTGAGTGTGTGTGAGAGAGATCTCTGGCACGCAAACATAAAACACACAAACAATAAACACTCACCTCAACATGTAATGCTATTCTTGTGGATGGTTTTACGTACATTACCATGGTGACGCTATTGTAAAATCACTTATAATGCCATGATTGGACTATAGTAATAAATAATATTATTAATTCGAGGTTTGTAAAAGTGCAGTAACATTCCACTCGTGTTTTCTTGCCACACATTCAGTTTTGCTTCAGGGCGCCATCATTATTCAGACGATAGTGAGTGTCAGATCTTCACATCGCCAAGATCAGGTGTAAGAAAACACACTCTTAACCCTTAAACGTTCTCCATGTGCACACTCAAACTTATTACTGGTCATTTCTTACTTTGTTTTACTTTTCAAGAACAGATAATGAACTTACACAATAACATGAAATCAGGAATTTGCATTGTCCTCAAAAGATGTCTAGACACAGAATTAACGCAAAAATAAATATATCCAATAAAATTATTTAATAAACTGGGGGAAAATTTTTTTTGCTGCCTTAAATTTTTAAGTAGCCTACAATCATCTTGGATGTTTAAGTCATTTCAACTTAAATTACATTAAACCGACTTAAAAAAAAAAAAAAGTTTAGTAACTTTGTAAAAAAATATGTTCAGCAATTTTCAACAGGAGGATTTTTTTAATGTGTACCCCCAAAATAAAACAAATGTACTGAATAAATAAATAAATACATAAAAAAAATCCAAAGAAATTATCCTCCCCCAACTAAAATAAATAAATGAATCACTAAAAATCGCCTCAATAAAATTAATTTACTAAATAAATGTATAAATATACCCCCATAAAGAAATAAGCATGGGTTGATCTTAGGGTTCGTTTAAACAACAGCGATGAAATAACAACGGAAAAGTTTTTCCTTTGCGTTTTTCGTGTCCAGACGACAACATTGTCAAAACGATCTCCGTTCACACGGACCTGCGAAAACGACTAAAAACGCTGTAGCTATTCTGCTGTCAGGCCAGTAGATGGCGATGTCACTCTGTAAAGAAACACACGCACCTGTAGACTGAACACACAACACGCATGACATCACCGGTTTCAGTTTACACAGAGTCGATAACGGTATCATTTTTAAAAACTTGTGCTTTGAAACCTGTTTGCGTTTTCTAAAAAGCCGTTGTCGTGTAAATAAACGGCCAAAATGCATAAAAAGTTTTTTTATTTTTTCGCTGAAAATGGTGTTAAAGTGTGTGTGTGAGTGTGTGTTCGCTAAAATCCACACCAACATTCATATTTTTAAAGGGATACTCCACTTTTTTCGGAAATATGCTCATTTTACATCTCCCCCAGAGTTAAACAGTTGAGTTTTACCGTTTTAGAATCCATTCAGCCGAACTCCGGGTCTGACGGTACCACTTTTAGCATAGCTTAGCACAGATCATTGATTCTGATGAGTCCAGTAGCATTTCTTTCAAAATGACCAAAGAGTTTCAATATTTTTCCTATTTAAAACTTGACTCTTCTGTAGTTAAACCGTGTACTAAGATCGACGGAAAATGAAAAGTTGCGATTTTCTAAGCCTATATGGCTAGGAACTACTCTCATTCCAGCGTAATAATCAAGGAACTGTGCGGCTGTACCATGGGTGCAGCAGGCGTAATGATATGACGCTGCGCCTGAAAATAGTCCCCAGCTCGGTAACTTCTTCCAACGTGACCGGGACTAAGTTTGTCTAACCTATTAGACCTATTTTCAGGCGCTGCGTCATATCACTACGCCTGCTGCACTCATGGTACAGCCGCACAGTTCCTTGATTATTACGCTGGAATGAGAGTAGTTCCTAGTCATATAGGCTTAAAAAAATCGCAACTTTTCATTTTCCGTCGATCTTAGTACACGGTTTAACTACAGAAGAGTCAAGTTTTAAATAGGAAAAATATTGAAACTCTTTGGTCATTTTGAAAGAAATGCTACTGGACTCATCAGAATCAATGATCTGTGCTAAGCTATGCTAAAAGTGGTACCGTCAGACCCGGAGTTCGGCTGAATGGATTCTAAAACGGTAAAACTCAACTGTTTAACTCTGGGGGAGATGTAAAATGAGCATATTTCCGAAAAAAGTGGAGTATCCCTTTAAAATTTTGAGTTCATTGAAATAAAAAATTTGAGTTAATACAAAGGAGATTGGTTTAATCAACAGAATCTCAAAATATTGCGTTATCTGAACCACATTAATTATCTAAGTTGATTTGACAAAAGAAAAAAAGTTATTTTGTTATTTTTTTTTATTTATTAAAAAGTTATTTTTATAACATGTTATAAATGAAGGCCTGCAGGTCACTGGGGTTTTAATGCCGCGCTGAATGGAGTGTTTGAGACGTGGCTTATGCTTAAGTGCTGTTACATTAATGTTTCACAGACTTAAATAACACAAATCCAGCTCAGTCTTGTGCTAATGCAGCTCATGCTGTATAATGTGTGAAATTAAAGGCTCATTTAACAGAGAGAGAGAGAGAGAGAGAGGAAAGCAATAAGGCATGTTTGTTTCTTTAAGTCTTTACTGGTATCACTAGCACTGAAAAACTTCACATTTTTAGTTGCAAAGGTTTTCCCAGAATTCCCAAAGTAGGTGTCCAGGTCAGGGTTATTATAGTTAAATAAAAATAAAACCATAAAAATTTTATTTTAGTTCCTTGAAATACACTTTAACTCAAATAAAATAAAATATTTTAAAAAATAAACTTATTTTGTTTCAGCTATATATATATATATTTTTTTTTTTCAAGTCTATATATGGTAACACTTTAGGTTTCATTAGTATACTTTATTTAATGTGTATTAAGAATGAACAATACTTCTACAGTATTTATTAATCTAAATAGCCTAAATGTTAATTTCAACATTTTCTAATACATTAAATTAAAAGTTGTATTTGTTAACGTTAATCCACTGTGAACTAACCTGAACAAACAATGAACATCTGTATTTTTGTTAACTAACGTTAAAGCTTTATAAATACTGTAACACATGTTCTGTTCCAGCAGCCGAAGCTTCAGTGTGACGGAGTTTGAGTTCAGTCGAACATCGACTTTATCTTTACACCCTTTCAATCTCTTTTTCTGAATGTTAAATGAGTGTAAAACATATCTGTTGTTCTGGCCTGTTCCCCACGGGTCATCCTGGGACGTGTTTCTCATATATTCTGAGCTCTGCTATCAATGAAGCTTAAAGGCGCTTTAATTAAAACTGGAGCACACAGTATCATGACATCTGGCCTGAAATCTAACGCAACATTCACTGCATTTACTGGCAATCAGAGTTTCACCGTACAGCCTCCCTGTGTCCTTAAGCAGCATTAAATGAGATCTCACACACACACACACACACAGCCCATGTGCCCACATCTCATTTTCTGAATAAATAAAACCATACGGCTGATGTAAATGTGTAAATGTCTTCATCTCAGCACTTACAAAAAGAACTAGAAAATACCACATTTAATCTCTCATTTCTCACATGCATTGTGTTGACACGCACGAGTGTCATACAGACATGCTTTGACCTGTAAACGTCTCGTACCTGCATGCAAATACACCAGACAGGAGAAGGGAGATCTGGAAGTTCTGTCACTCTCACTCCCTGAAGAACAGAAAACCAGGTGAACAATCAGCAAAGCAAACAAAAGGTGCAAAGCAAACATTTGTTCCTCTAGTTGATTTGGTGGGTTTTACTGCGACTATTTGGCACATCTGTTGGGAGCAACTTTATATGCATTGAAAAACTTTTTTTGGTTAAACATGCAAAAAATAACTAAGAAAAGAATAAGTTGTAGGCCAGAAACACTCTCTAACTTCAGGGTTCAGTTGCATAAACTGTGTCTTAAGAACTAGTTTGACCAACTAGCTGCTGCATGTCATTGGTCTTATTGCAATCAATTAATCCATGCATATGTTTTATTTTTTAAATGCAAAACCCAAACATCAACTGGCTAATCAGTCTTACTTTTCAGATTCAATCTACGGTTTTATCTAACAGGTTTTTAAAAAGTTAACAAAAAATGCTTTATGCCAGTTTATGCAACCGGCCACAGAAAATGACAATTAAAGTCAGTGTGAAATGAAAATCTAATCTATTTTCTAAATGCATATTATTGATCTAGCGAACAATTATTCCATGCATATATTTTATTTTTTTAAATGCAACATCCACATCTCAAAATCCAAATAACAACTCATTAATAGAAACAAGTCCCTGCTGTAATTTTTTCTTTTTGGATCATTTTTCTCTCGGATGTACGTCATGTCACAATATGAAGGAAAAAAGGTCACTAGTTCCATTTCATAGAGCCTTGTGTTAAATTGAGGTTTATAGTTTAAAACATATATTTTTTTATGTTCTGGACATGGAGTGACTTTTAGCCTTAAAGATGCAACAGTCAGCAACAAACAAAAAACTGTTTACTTGCAAGTGTCAGAGAGAGTGTGCATATAGGCCTACTACTATGCAAAAGTAGCTAACATATGACTATTTTCGCTGGGGGAAATAAAATATGTAAAATATATTATAAAAAATAATGCATTGTGAAAATTCTGAAAAATGACTCAAAAGTACCTAACAAACAGTCGGTTGATTTGCACGGTGTCTGATCCTCCTGTAAGACTGTAAACTCATTCTATACGAGCCCTGAGGGACTGAAGAGAGAGAAACGGTCTTTAATATCCCACCGTTTATCCGAAATCCTGTTCCGCAGAACTGCAGTCTTCTGAAACCTCACGAGGCGTGTCGAAACCTTCCGAGAACACACACACAAAGTTGACTAAGGGTTTCTGACGCACTGACTGTCACACCTGTGGTGGAAACAAGTTTACGCACAAAAGCGACTCAAGAGTTTAGATAACGAGTTTCATTCACGGCATTGTTGTTGCGTTCAGGGTGTACATTTGAAAATTCAACATTCTGAAAATAATGATTTTCCCCACGGATTCCTGTAAACACATTATAATACAGCAACAATGCTCGACTCTCTGATTTGGATTGCATGCCGCTTTGGATAGGCCTGAAAACAGAAGCCCAATATTGAGCACAGCATTCCTTGAGTGTCGCAACACTGGCCTGCAGCTAAACGACCGGGAACACAGTTATAGTAAGTGTTTATTCAAGAGCTGTTTGCTCAGGTGAATCGAGTCGTGGCTGACTGAACTAGATCCAGATATTTGAGCTCATTTCTGGTTTGTCGTTGTTGGTTGTTAAACGGAAGTTGCGCTGGTCTTTTTTCCCCTATTGTGACGTGTATCCGAGTGAACGACTTCGCGAACAAGAACAAATGTGTGAATTGAGATTTATTTATTTTTTTGCCCTACAAATGTGGCCCACATCTTCGTCCTCAAATATGTAATATTTTATTTATGAAAACCCAAAGCTGTTGTCTATTGAATATGTTAATTTCTTCATATATAAATATA
This sequence comes from Rutilus rutilus, assembly GCF_951802725.1. Taxonomy (NCBI): domain Eukaryota; kingdom Metazoa; phylum Chordata; class Actinopteri; order Cypriniformes; family Leuciscidae; genus Rutilus; species Rutilus rutilus. Next base: position 31,515,025 of record NC_140227.1, read on the forward strand.
AAAATCTCCACTCAGCAAAAATGGTTTGTCTCCTTTATGTCCTCCTTTTTCTTGCTAAATTTAACTCTTTTATTTCACCCCTTAGACTTATAAATAACAAGAACGTTTTTTAAACTTATTATTGTGCTTTTCTTTTTTTCTGTGTACAATTCCATATTTTAATGTACGCAAATCCATGATATTTATGTTTTGTTTCTGTCATTTTGATTGTTCATTGTAAGAGATATAACCGTGCTTCATGTCCTGGTTTTGTATATATAACTTATGCAATGAAGAAAAAAAAAAAAACAAGAACAAATGTAGGGCTGGGCTTGATTGTGTTCGTTGGGAATTAATTGGATGATTGGATGGTTGTGGTTTGCTCCTGGATGGATCTTGTGAGTAACAGGTTGCCCCACCCTCATTATCAGAGATGTCACTGCCAGAGGGAGAAATTATTTTCATTAAAGATTATTATTTATTATTATTATTATTATTAAAGAGGCACATGGATTTAAAAAATAATGATGTGCATGGATAAATAGTTTATAATAAACTGTAATATTCCATTAAAAAGGAGGAAAGTTCATTTTGATTTCATGGTGATACATATTTGAATGTATATGTGATTGTAAAAGAAATAACATTTTACACCTGCAAGGCAAAAAAAAAAAAAAAAACACATCAACGGGTTTATTTTTTAGATAAATATGTCAATCTTTTAAACGTCATGAGATGTAAAGTCTTCCATGGGACAGTGTGTAATCAATCCCAGAGTTAAAGTTCAGTCTGGACAGTATGTTCTCAATCACTTCCAGCATCTGTTGATGTGGTTAAAAATGCTCAGATTAAGAGAAGTTGATTTGGTGAAGGTTACGCTGATGCTTCATCATGTATTCTTTAACACTAATCCTCACATGATCACTAAAGTGGAAGGCAAGGAAAAACCACTATAGGGTTAAAAAAAAAAGATGCAGCAAATAAGCAAGTGTTTAGTTCTACAATAATTGTTCATCAAGAAAGTGACTCATATTTACTATGAGCTTGTTAATGTATAGCTGAGTGTTAATGTAATCTCAACCGCAGGCCTGTAAAAGCGTACTTGCTTTCCTTCCATCGGGAACTTATTATTTTGTTACTGCGGTATTGATCTGTACATGCAGTGTTGATCATCTGTGCCGTCTGATACATTTGGAATAATACTCATGCATATTAATATCCTTTTCTCTAGGGTTGCACAGTTGTGGTGCAGATATTATGGTGTGCTCTTAAAAATATGAAATATTGTGGTGCGCTCTTAAAAATACTGATCTGAAGAACCTAATGAAACATCAAAACTTTTTACTCTCTAAAGTGAAAAAAATATATATTAACGCAAGAACCCTTTACAGTCAAAAAGGTTCTTTAGCATTCTATGCAGAATCCAAATAATTTACTTTATCAGTGAACACTATATTCATACACATCATATTTATGATTGTTAGCAGCTGCTTTATCCAGTGACTTACATGAGGAAAAGCACAAGCAATTTACATCAAATGATTATATACAATTATATTACATTATATTATATAATATTATAGTATATTATATATTATAGGCCTATTATAATGTTAAATGAATTCCAAAGTGTTGAAAAGATAATCTACATTCCTGTCATGCAGGTGTTTTCCTAACCACAAAATAATAAATCATTCTGACTAAAACTATTCCAAACGTTTAAAAAAAAAAAAAGATTTGAAATGCAAATGAGTTCGTCTTAGACGGCCCTCCTCCTCCCACGCTGATTGGTCGCGCCGGAGCTCATTAGCATGCGGTGGGCGTGCCGGAGTGTATCGGTCAGATGAATGAGTAGAGCGCGTCAGTCGCGCGTCAGTCGCGCATCGGGCAGCGAGCGAGGAATCAGCCGCTCACAGGCGCTCATAATGCGGCTGTTACTGTGAACTCATCCCGCTCCCGTTCCCTGTGACGCCAACACTGAACGGGAAACATGTGGAACACTAACAGAGGAACATGCCTTCGCAGCAAAAGAGAGTTATGGGTAAGTTTCTTACATTCATGGAAAACTGAATTATCATGACATCAAATTCTCGTAATAGTATCTTTGATTTTTTTAAATAATATCTTTAATTCAGGATTTTTATATAATCCAAAATGCATCCTAATACTTATATCAATTCTATACGTATATGTATCAAAGTATAATACGTATTTTGATGGATTTTTATAAAGATTTGTGTGTGTGTGTGTGTGTGTGAGAGAGAGAGAGAGAGAGAGAGAGAGAGAGAGAGAGAGAGAGAGAGTGAGTGAGTGTGTGTGTGTGTGTGTGTGTGTGTGAGAGAGAGAGAGAGTGTGTGTGTGTGTGTGTGTGTGTGTGTGAGAGAGAATGAGTGAGTGAGTGAGTGTGTGTGTGTGTGTGTGTGTGTGTGTGTTAACAGAAATTAGTTTTGTGAGCATAAAGTATTATTATTTAGTTTGCATGTTCATTAAAAACATTTTTAATAATCATAGTTTCTGTCGAAAAACATTTGTTATTATTTAAAACTGTTACCACATGACCAAATTAATCAAACTGAGAGAAAGATTCTAGAAGCATTGAACACTGTTTCAAAGAGATTTATATAATAATATTCTTTCAGTAGTAAAATAACTATAACAATCATGTTTATCATGGTAAATAATTGGGTAAATATTCATATATTAGTGTGGACGTTGATTTAGTCCATCCCTCTCCACATAAAATGTCAAACTGTGCCTAATGCATAATTAATCTGCATTGCTTTTTTGATTATTATGTATTCCATTTGATTTTATAGTGATGCTTTTTTACTTATATACTGAACACTTCTTGTTGTTTATTTTTAGGGTTTGTTCATTCTCCTCTTGTACACCGCTCCTCTCTCCTGCTCTTCAAATTTCAGTCACCTCATCTATAAGATAAAAGAAGGATTATCTAAAGGGACACTCATTGGGTCTATCGCCGCGGACTTAAACTTGGGTCTTTCCGGTGATCCCTCTCGCTCGTTCAATCTGGAGCAGAAGACGAGCAGCCAGCAGTACGTGACTCTGAACAACACGACGGGGGAGCTGTTCACGTCAGCCGTGGAGATCGACAGAGAGACTCTGTGCGCCGAGTCCCACGAGGGCCAAGGCTGCGCGATCTTCCTAGACGTGCTAATCCTTCCTCAGCAATACTTTCAGCTGGTTAAGATTAAAATCATAATCGAGGATGTCAACGACAACCGTCCGCATTTCCCCGTTGACGAAATCAGGGTTTCGGTCCCGGAAAACGCTCCTGTTAACGCCAGGTTCGCAGTTGAGCAATCAGCAGTGGATCCAGACATCGGGATTCACAGTGTTCAAACGTACTGGCTTGTTAACGACTATGGGTTTTTCACGTTAGACGTAGAGGAGAACGAAGGCGGGGAGCTGACGCCGTTCCTCATAATAACCGAGAATCTTGATAGAGAAACCCAAGCGGAGTACGTGACTGATATTATCGCTGAGGACGGAGGAACTCCGCCACTTTTAGGCACTGCCACTCTGAGGATTATCATTACTGACGTCAACGACAACTGCCCTAAGTTTACAGAGTCGCAAGTGAACGTTACTCTTTACGGAAACGCCACTAAAGGCATGCAGTTGGCTCGTCTGCAGGCCCACGACCCAGACGAGGGGGAAAACGCCTTAATCACGTATTCCTTCAGCGAACGGGTCACCCAAGAAAGCAGAAACCTGTTTCATTTGGATACGATCACTGGAGTTCTTAAGCTAGCTGGGAAGATAGACAACAACACCGGAAAGCTCTACAAACTAATCGTACTGGCTAATGGGCCGACGTGTATTCCAGAAGTCGCAACGGTTACCGTTCACGTTATCCGACAGCTTTCCGGACCTCCGGCTGTTGTGCCACGTTACATCGCGTTCGAGAAAGACGGTGTTGTCAGTCTAAGTGAATCAGAGCCACCGTTTTCACCAATTGCTTTTTTTACCATCAAGAACACCGAGCCACATCTGAAGATAGAGTGTTTTCTAGAAACCACAGGTCCATTTCGGCTCGTACCTTACGAGCGCTTTAAAAACGAGTACCTGCTTGAGACCACCGAACCACTGGATTATGAGCAGCAACAGGATTATGAAATGGTCATTGTGGTTCGTAATGCTCACGGATTAGTAGTTAATACCGTGGTTAAGGTCCATGTGTTGGACGTTAACGACAACGCTCCGGTTTTCAAGCAATCCTTCACTGAGATCACAGTGGAGGAGAACAACCCACCGAACACGTTCCTCGTTCAGCTTCAGGCGACCGACGCGGACAGTGAAAGCAGAGGTCAGGTTTATTATCTACTCGGTGCCGACGCTCCCACCATTTTTGCCTTGGATAGGTCAACCGGGGTTTTGTCGGTGTCCACTTCTCTTGACCGCGAGGAAAAGGAGACGTACCGATTCATGGTGCGAGCCGTCGACCGCGGGACGCCGAGAAGAGAGTCAATCGCCACTGTGATTATAACCGTGCGGGATCGCAATGACAACAGCCCTCGGTTTATCAACAAGGACTTTACTTTCTTCGTGCCGGAGAACTTTCCAGGATTCGGGGAGATTGGCGTGCTTACGGTTACGGATGCGGATGCTGGGGAAAACGGCTGGGTGGCGTTGTCGATCCTAAACGGGAGTGACATCTTCGTGATCGACACCGGACGAGGCGCGTTACGCGCCAAAACCCCTTTGGATCGGGAACAGCAGGGAACCTACTATGTGTGGATCGAGGCTATCGATGGAGGCGAACCGGCTCTTTCTTGCGTCACAATGGTGACCGTTCTCCTCCTAGATGTGAACGATAACCCTCCCACTGTTCTTTTCCCTCAGTCCAACCAATCGTTCATGCTGGTGCTTCCCAACACGCTTCCAGGAACGTCGATAACGGAGGTCTATGCGGTGGACCGGGACACGGGAATGAATGCTGTTATCGCTTACAGCATCATCAAGAGAACTGACGGAGAACCGGGATCGTTTGATATCGACCCGTACACGGGAAACATCACCTTGAGGAAAGCCTTGAACAATCGAGGTCTTTACAGTTTGTGGGTCAAAGTGAGGGATCACGGTCAACCAGAACTGTACTCTACTGTACTCGTCAACCTGTTTGTGAATGAAACGGTTAGCAACGAGACGCTCATTCAAAGCTTGTTGCCCAGAGCGGTAGATATCAATCATGGTGAGGATCCTCCGATTAAGGAAGGGAGGGAAGGAGAACGAGTGCCAAATCCGTGTGGCGAGCTGATGATGGTATTGCTTGCGCTTACGGTGACTTGCCTCGGACTGTTTCTGACCGTCGTGTCATTGGTGACGTTTATCTGCTGCAAGAAAAGAAAGACGAAAAAGAAGAGGTTAGAAATTGAGATTCCTTTAAAACTCAACCATGAAATGGTGGACAAGAACCCAATGGAGATTTCAAACATATGACACTTGCCTGCTCAGCAAAAGACTGCCCAAACTATTCTGTTTACAATGTGTTTTGTGCATCTCTTAAGAAGTGAAGATATATTGTATATATTGTGCATACAGTATGTTTTATAACTATGATGAAATCTATAAATATATATATATATTGAGAAGATCGCTCTTTGCATTTGCTGCCCAACATGCTTTTAATGTATCTTACAATGGTGCCCTCAGCAGTGTGTTGTGTCAAATTGTCAAAGCTCTTTTATATGCCTGTCTTTGCATTAATCTACAGGAACGTCGTTCTCCCAATGGTTCCCGTTCAGATGTAAAGCTCCTCATGTTTGTCATCACCATGAGAAATCAATGCCACGTTGATTTCTCAGTGATTTGCAGAAGTTGTGTTTTCCGTAGGATACTAGTCTGGTGTGCAATGAATCTCTTGAGCCCCAAAATGTCTTGGTTCCTCCAAATGGTTTGTGATCAATTCTTAAACGTTTGTGCACTTTTTTCAAAGACGCTTAATGCAGCATTTCTCCGATCTTGTTTCTCTGATGTGCAAGCAAAGAATTCATGAACATTAAAGTGCTTTATTTTCTTATTAATAGCTTGGATATGATGTTTTTTCATGCATTAGCAACTAAACTGGTGGTGTTTTTTTATTTATTTTTATTATTGCATGACTTGCAGTAACTGCTCAAAACATTAATCGACTGGAACGCATAAATATGCAGTCAATTTATCAAGATATTGTTCTTGGGGAATCTAAATTAAGACCATGTCAATGTTTGATTTGATCTCGTCTACACTATTTACAAGTTGAAGTGCCCGTATCTTGAAATGTCTACACATAGCATTGAATTTTTCTTAGTAAGAGATAAAAATCTGAAGGGTTATCGAGAAAACGTCTTATCAGAAGCCAAGCCACAAACTTGTTTACACAAATTCTGCTGTTATCGAAATGCAAGACAGAACTGTATACAGCATAAGTCATCAAAACATTGTTATACGAGTCTTTTTGTTGTGGAGTGATTGGCATCTCGGCCTGTGCTTTTTTAATCTCCCTCTTTGTGTCGGACCAGTGGGATGTTTTCTCCAGTGTCCCGACCCATCGCAGAGGTCAGATCAGGAGTGTGTGTTTAGCTTGTCATCACCAGTGGAACACCATTCAGTTCTCTAAAAAAACAGCCATGGCCACACGCCACTTCTATTATTCCAAAAACCAGTCGGGTTTCATTTTTCCCTTTCTCTCTCTGGAACTCTCTGAAACACTCACAATGGAAAGCAGTCATTTAAAACCACGAGAAGCCGGAGGACAGATAATGTATCGAGGCTTTGCGGTGCACTTGGTTGCGAGTAGGGCCTGTCACCTGAGGTCAGGTTCACCGCTTAAGCTGCTTACTTCACCAGCAACATGTGTTCAGAAACCAGCAGGAGACCGAACTCCACCGGAGAACATTTTCATCTGCGGGTCAAGATCAAGCAACTTATAAGGCATAAATCGGTGGTGTTAGCAATGCCGATGTCATGGGTTCGGGATTTTTATATCATATATTCCCCACATATATTGTAGGTCGCTTCAGATAAGAGCATTTGGCTAATGCATAGATGCAAATGCATTACATTCACTAAAAGAAAAAAAAACTATTTTGACTAGTAATGATTTTCTTTGTATTTTTGTCTTAAAAATATCTAAACATTCTTGAATCAAGATCCAATTACTTCTTGTTTTATGAAAAATGTATCAAGTTTATGCTTGAAACAAGAAGAAATATCTGCCAATGCGGTCAGAAAAATCATGTAGTTTTATCTTTGAATTAAGTTGTTTTTCTGACCCCAATGGAAGACATTGTTAGTTGCAAGTATAAACTCGCTTCATTTTGATGATTTTTTTTCAGAAAACAAGACTTGATATGTCTGAAGTCATTTTGCATTTCAAGTAAATGATGAATCTTGATTTAAGAATGTTTAGATATTTGTACTGAAAAAAATACTTGTGAAGAAAAAAAAAAATTCAGCGTGAAAAATCTTTAAGTAGAAGTTTAAATATCTTGAAAAACACTACAAAAATCTCCAATTATTTACAGCTTGGATTTATTTTTTACATGCAGGGCAGCATTATGACCAAACCTAAGCGAGTGTTCACACTGGCCGTGATTTAAAGTGACTGATCATTCATGTTTAATGAGAGTTGACGAATTGTGTTGACATTCATGTGAAGCAACCATTGGCTCATTTGCACAAAGTTAAACTCAGATTATTCCAGTTCAAAGTGAACTCTCAACACAATATTTTGATGACTGAGTTCAGTCATATAAACAGTATAAAGAGCAGTTTAAACAGCTTTGATTATAAAAGGAACATTCGAGTTATGTCATATTATGCCACTTGCAGAAGAACCAAGTGCATGTGCAAAACTCAACATCATGATGCTATGCGTTTGCTAAGGTGATCTGAGTGTTTTTAGTGTGTTTTTAGGTGATTACGTCTATGCATTCAGCAGACGCTTTTATCCAAAGTGACTTACATTGCATTCAAGGTATACATTTGATTATGCATTTCCAGGGTATCCTATAAGATCTTGCATCTCAAATCAAGTCTCTAGACCCGGTTCACGATTCAGTTGCATCTTTTTCTGTCCGTTTTATGGTCCACCAAGTGAAGTGAATTAGTTAGAACAGCCGCCGCAGGATTTGATGTTTGCAGCACAAACTGAAGTTTAATAGCTTTAAGGGTTTGTTTAAATCACTAACCCTAAATATGAGCAAACACCACAGCGCTGATTCAATAAATACATCTAAATGCATTAAAACAAAATTATTCTGTAATACTGTACACTGTAAAAAAAGTTGCTGCCTTCAATTTTTCACTGTAAAAAGTGTTTAGTTCACTTACTTAATCATTTTAAGGCAACGGGTTTACTCAATTTTTTAAAGTAAATAAACTTAATGCTTAACTGAAAAATGTAAGTTATGTGACCTTGACAATTCCACATTACTTAATTTTTTTGATTAAGCATGAAGTTTGTTCACTTAATACTTTTAAGGTAACAGGTTTCCTCAATTAAAGTTAAGTCAGCTGATCACTTTTTACAGGATTTGAAGTCATTTCAACTTAAATTACATTAAACTGATAAAAAAATTAGTTGTAAAAAAAAGTTATAAATTGCTTAACTTATTTTGATGAGTATGAACAATATAAAAACATATCTTTTTTACAGTGTAGATGTACACTATAGTAGAAATGCATATTATGCAAGAGTACAGCCTCTATAACACACATTTTTTCCCACTCCTCTTCTGTTATTCAATATGTTCACTATGATGGGGTACGGTCGGGTCACATTTAATCTGAGCTTGATTACTTATGTCACTCTATAAGTATGTGTGTATGTTCTCACTCCTCCAGTGTACAATCGGCTTTCCTCTCCGCTTTCCCACCTGGCCAGACGAGTGTGTGTGTGTGTGTGTGTGTGTGTGTGTGTGTGTGTCTCACAGCGCTCGACCGAGACCAACACAAACAGAACATTAGCCTGGAGACGAAGGGCCTGATTGCGTTCGCTGTGGTGATGATGGAGAACCTGTGAGAGACGCACAACAAACAGCCTCTGATTAATAAAATACACGTTATTCCCGTCCTGCTCCATCTCTCGCTCTGATTGCTGCTTGAAATGAAGTGTGCAGCTACCAAAAAAGGCTGTTAAAAATCTAACTCAGGTTCTGCTGTCCATTGGGCTTATAGTGTTTTACTATCATTTTTCTTGTTAAAAATGAGTCGAGTTGGTATGCTTGTATCATTTTCTCCAATCTTGGCACTGAGCTTCCCGAAAACCTGACCAACATGTTTCCGAAGACTCCTGACACTGTTAACCATTCCACATAACACGATAACCATCTACTTTGCAGATGAAAGGTGATTCAAATTGACTCATTGCCTCTGAATCAAGCGAACGACCGCAGATTTTACTTTACAGATTATGAGGTGCGACGATTCTGCCACAATTCAAAACAGAGTCAAAGGCGTCTGCAAAGTGGAAATGAAGGTCGGGGGAAGTTGGCGGGGTTGCCAGGTCTGCGTAACAAAACTAGCTTAATGTGGTCAAACAAAAGTAGATCAAAATCAGCCCTATCCCAAATATTACAACTCAATATATGCCTTCCATTCCTAAAATATGCATGCACTTTCTGCATTACACTCAATTCACTGTATATTAGTATTAGTCATCACAAAACACATCATCTAGCACAGGTCATTGTTAGAATGTAACATCTCAATGTATTTTTCCCTTGAAATAAGCTTAAAATATCTTGAATGTAACTCGACACCCTCGCCTCATTTAGTATGCGCGGTTCTATGAATATGCAAATGAGCCCCGCCTCCACTCACTCACTCAGCTCAGAGATCCACTGGTTGTCGATCACACGTTGATCTGATTGGTTACAAGGTCGTTTGTGACGTCAGAAACACCGGAGAAAATACTCAGCAATGGTGTCGACTTATGGTTTGTTTGAAAGCGTATTAAAAACATAACATAGACATATAAACAACTTTAAATACTTGATTTTCAACACGGGGGACTTTAAAAGTAGCCCAGTTCTGCGGGAAAACCACGGACTTGGCAACCCTGGTGAATCATGTTCCAAAAAGCCTGAGAACATTAAGAAAGTTGTTATTTTACATATTTAAACACCTGTGTTGCCCTCTTGCTCATTACTGTCAGTTTGCGTATATATTAACATGTACAAGTGTAAGGTGCAAACACAGGAAATGACATCACCCTGACCTCATAACGCACCCAATCCTCTGATGTCTGCTCTGCTTTTCTTGGCTCTGTCGGGTCTGACACGGGGAACTGCAAACAGCCTTGTTATTATTTCATTACATTTCATCTACTGATGTTTTTATAGAGCAGATATGTGATGGTTCTTTAACAAATATTAATTTGAGGATTTGGTGTCAGGCTAAGCAGATTTAGATGGGCGTCTCGCTCTGTTGTGTTTAAAGGGGTCATATAATGTCATTTTTGTACAAGTTAATATAATTCTTTAGGGTCTAAATTAAAAGTTTGTAATATACTTTAATTAAAAATTCTCATTAGTATTGTAAGAAAACACTCATTTTACCTGGTCAGAAACAGCTCTGTTTTCAGCACGCCGTTTAAGTGCATGTGTCTTTAAATGATAATGAGCTTTGCTCCCCCCGCCCCTCTGTTCTGTGCGTACACCGTTTGTAACACAATAACACAATAACCATAACGCGTTGTTCATTATAAACGTGGGATTATGAATTATATTGAGAACGTCATACATAGAAAACATGCCGTAATGTACCCTGAGTGTAAACAGCCGCATTCATCGTGAAGCGTGCAGCAAGCGATTTGCAAAGATTAATATAAATATTAATATAAAGGTCAATAAAACGTTACACTCACTTCTTCTTCTGGAGGTGCAGCAGGAACACGAATAGTTGCTACCGATCCTTTTTTCAGGAGCAGCTTCTTAGCAAAACCAGCTTTATACTGACCCTCGAGCAGTCTGGTGTGAGAAATGATTCGCGCAAACATGAAAGCGGAATCGTGGGGAATATTCCCTTCGAAAACACACTCAACCACTGCGTCTTCAGCTGTACGGATTTAGGAACATCAGCATGACTGCTGTGTTCCTTATTACACCCAAGAACAGAACACCACAATCACTGAGGCCATTCTACTCAGTGCTCCAGCTAACAACAATGAACGCGCCGGTCGGCGCGGGCTATGATTGACAGCTCACTCACGAGGGCGCGAGGGCGGGTCTGTGTTGAAACGCTGCTGTCAATCAACCATCGTGGGAGGGGCGTCGGTTTTGTGACGTCACAAAATCGAACAGCTTGATTTGAGATGGGAGGAAACATATAAGAAGATTTAAAAAATAACTTAAACTTAAAAAAAACTTAAAAACTTAAACTTAAAAAAAAAAAAAATGGCTGAATCGTGGTCAGTGGACGAGGTGCAGACGTTCCTCTCGTTGGTTGCCGAGGAGTGGATGGGGAAACACGGAATGAAAAATTCGCATTTAATATGATGATGTCATGGTAGTAAAGACGGCAACAACGATCAGTCCCACCCACTTTGAAGCGGTACTAACTGCAGTGGAAAAGCAACCGAGCTAAAGCGAGCCGAACCGTGCCGTACTGAGTCGAGTCGTACCACGCAGTGGAAAAGCAAAGCGAACCGAACCGTTCCGCGCCGAGTCGAACCGTACCGAGCCGAGCCGAGCCGTACCATGCAGTGGAAAAGCGCCATAACTCGACACCCTTGCCTCATTTAGTATGCGTGGTTCTATGAATATGCAAATGAGCCCCGCCTCCACTCACTCACTCAGCTCAGAGATCCACTGGTTGACGATCACACGTTGATCTGATTGGTTACAAGGTAGTTTGTGACGTCAGAAACACCAGCGATTTCAAAGCGTGTTTTTGAGACTGTCTTTGGTTCACTGCAGTTTTAAGGAGGAAATACTCAGCAATGGTGTCGACTTATGAACTTACACATGCTTTGTCTTAATAAAGCATATTAAAAACACCATAGACACATAAACAACATTAAACGCTGGATTTTCATCACAGGGGGACTTTATATTTGCATGAAATAGAAGTTGATAGGATTTCTTCCCTATTTAGTGAAACACTTCTCGGATGAGGAAAAACTGTAGGGCGGGGCTTGATTGGATGGTTGTGGTTTGCTATTGGTGGATCTCATGTGAGTGACAGGTTCCTAGGCTCCGCCCACGTCATCAGAGAACAGAAGAGATGTCGCTGTTATTCTGATTCAAGATTACGAGGCACAGAAAAATCATTCATAATAAATAGCCTATGACAATATTTCATGGAAAAACAAGAATTGTCTATTTTGATTTTATGAACAGCACAGTTACTGAGTGTTTGACAGCGTGCCATTCTCTTCCTTTGGAAAGTGCTGGATCTGAAATTACTTTCAATTATTAAACGCGTAGACAGCAAGTAATTACTATCAGTCATGGGCTGATCCTGTTACCAGATCACTCTTATAGTTCCTCCTATGCTTTGAATCCAAACAAACGCGGTCGCACAATAGCGCTCGGGATCGGGTTTCTCCGTCACGGACCGGCCACCGTTCCCGTTATGACACCGGATCCGTCTTCATCTTCTCACTCCTGTCTCCGCATTTCAATAATGCATTCACATATCATTCTCCTCCCAAAAATCTCTGCCTTTGATCTAACAGGTCTTTCAGGCCCGTGATGCAATAGAAAATAATCCGGTCCAAGCCTTTTGATCCTCGTCCGGATTATGTTGCTGATTTCCTCCCGTTTCCCACTCTATATCTCTCGGTATAAGTGAAGATGATGGGCCTGCGAAAGCTTTGCGGATCCGTTTTAAGACATAATAGCCGTTGTCAAAGCAGCAATGGAGCCAAAAACACAATGACACAAACAGCATCCAGAACTTGAATCACAAAGCGGCTTGTTGTTCTGCCTTAGTTTGTTTAGTTAGTCATATCAAACTTTGTGACCTATTCACTACTGGTTATTGTCTGCTGTTGTAAGAGAAATTAATAGATACCGTAGGCTATATGTAAAGCTTGTTTTCGCCACAGAGTAAAAGATAAAAAAAGTCAGAATTGCGAGATATAAAGTCAGAATTGCGAGATATAAAGTCAGAATTGCAAGTTATAAAGTCAGAATTGCGAGATATAAAGTCAGAATTGCAAGTTATAAAGTCAGAATTGCGAGTTATAAAGTCAGAATTGCAAGTTATAAAGTCAGAATTGCGAGTTATAAAGTCAGAATTGCAAGTTATAAAGTCAGAATTGCAAGTTATAAAGTCAGAATTGCGAGAAATAAAGTCAGAATTGCGAGTTATAAAGTCAGAATTGCGAGATATAAAGTCAGAATTGCGAGTTATAAAGTCAGAATTGCGAGTTATAAAGTCATAATTGCGAGAAATAAAGTCAGAATTGCAAGTTATAAAGTCAGAATTGCGAGATATAAAGTCAGAATTGCGAGATATAAAGTCAGAATTGTGAGATATAAAGTCAGAATTGCGAGTTATAAAGTCAGAATTGCGAGTTATAAAGTCAGAATTGTGAGTTATAAAGTCAGAATTGCGAGTTATAAAGTCAGAATTGCGAGTTATAAAGTCAGAATTGTGAGATATAAAGTCAGAATTGTGAGATATAAAGTCAGAATTGCGAGTTATAAAGTCAGAATTGCGAGATATAAAGTCAGAATTGCGAGTTATAAAGTCAGAATTGTGAGATATAAAGTCAGAATTGCGAGTTATAAAGTCAGAATTGTGAGTTATAAAGTCAGAATTGCAAGTTAAAAAGTCAGAATTGCAAGATATAAAGTCAGTATTGTGAGTTATATAGTCAGAATAGCGTGATATAAAGTCAGAATTGCGAGTTATAAAGTCAGAATTGTGAGATATAAAGTCAGAATTGCGAGTTATAAAGTCAGAATTGTGAGTTATAAAGTCAGAATTGCAAGTTAAAAAGTCAGAATTGCAAGATATAAAGTCAGTATTGTGAGTTATATAGTCAGAATAGCGTGATATAAAGTCAGAATTGCGAGTTATAAAGTCAGAATTGCGAGATATAAAGTCAGAATTGTGAGATATAAAGTCAGAATTGTGAGATATAAAGTCAGAATTGCGAGATATAAAGTCAGAATTGTGAGTTATAAAGTCAGAATTGCAAGTTATAAAGTCAGAATTGCGAGATATAAAGTCAGAATTGCGAGTTATAAAGTCAGAATTGCGAGTTATAAAGTCAGAATTGTGAGATATAAAGTCAGAATTGTGAGTTATAAAGTCAGAATTGCGAGTTATAAAGTCAGAATTGTGAGATATAAAGTCAGAATTGTGAGATATAGTCAGAATTGCAAGTTATAAAGTCAGAATTGCAAGATATAAAGTCAGAATTGCGAGTTATAAAGTCAGAATTGTGAGATATAAAGTCAGAATTGCGAGTTATAAAGTCAGAATTGTGAGTTATAAAGTCAGAATTGCAAGTTAAAAAGTCAGAATTGCGAGATATAAAGTCAGTATTGTGAGTTATATAGTCAGAATAGCGTGATATAAAGTCAGAATTGCGAGTTATAAAGTCAGAATTGTGTGATATAAAGTCAGAATTGTGTGATATAAAGTCAGAATTGCGAGATATAAAGTCAGAATTGCGAGTTATAAAGTCAGAATTGCGTGACAAAGTCGCAATTGTGAGATATAAAGTCAGAATTGTGAGACAAAGTCGCAATTGCGAAATATAAAGTCAGAATTGCGAGACAAAGTCGCAATTGCGAAATATAAAGTCAGAATTGTGAGATATAAAGTCACAATTGCGAAATATAAAGTCAGAATTGCGAGATATAAAGTCAGAATTGCGAGATATAAAGTCAGAATTGCGAGATATAAAGTCAGAATTGCGTGATATTGCGCAATTATCTTTTAAAATGTTTTATTCTGTGGCGGAAACAAGCTTCAGGACTACATTCACTACAGATATGGTTGTCTTATGAGAGCTTAATCTCATCATGCACATCAGTGTTGGAGATTAACTATTTAAACATAGTAAATGAACCGCCTCATTCAGTAGCTTAACCGTCTTCAAAATAGTGTAATCTGTCCAGATACCAGTAACCGCCCTCTCTCGCTTACACTCGAATAAGTTGGCAGAACTCAAAATTTTTTGTTAATCAGCTACATCAAATTTAAGTTAAGAAATTCAAAGTTTAATTAAGCAGAACTGGCAGATTTCAATTTTGTACTCATACATTTTAATGGCTCTTAACTTGAAAATTTTGCATACATTCAGACCTGACATAACAGAAACTCTTCTAAATTAGCATTAGACACTACTAAATCTCTCATTTCACATTAAATCTTGCACAAAAAAACATAATATAACACTTAATTTTAGCATTTACCATCCCTTTTGAGTGTCATGGCAAAGCATGCTGGTAAGTTTGTCTAAATTTAAGTTCATAAAACTCAAAACAATTGAACAATTTAGATTACTTAAAAGTGTCAGTTTCGTGAACTCAAAAGAAAGTTCTGAATACTCATGAAAGTTAATTTGATTTAACTAATATGTTTAATTTGAGTTCGCCCTACTCAAACCAATTATTTTGAGCGTTATGGTTTACAGTGGAAAAGTCTAATTCATTTTAGCGCATTAATTTATTCAGACAAAAAAAAACATTTCCAGTGCAGCATTTCACATTTTCTTCTGTGTAGTGAAATATTAAATTAAACGCTGATGTTTTCAACTTTTTCGAGTTTTATCCGTTGCATTTATTGTCAGTTATGTGTTCAAGTTTGATACTGTGACTCTGATCAAGATTCTCAGTTTTATGCCAAATAAATACTGATCTGATGCACACAAAAAATACATTTGATCAAATATTTAAAATAAATTTGATAGAAGAGTTAAATATTTTTAAAAGATATTTCCCCATGAATAGCTTCAATGTGATCATTCAATAACAATATAATATTTGTTCATTTTCATAATGAGTAATGCAATATTCTAACATTATTTTTAAAAGAAGCTGTGATCATTTTCCTTGTATGATCGATTAGCTTCAATACCGATTAATTTATCAGCAATAATCCATAACCAGCTCATATATGCAAATACCTGCACCAAAAGATTTTCTGCATTTCCCATCAGCCTCTCTGCTTTATAGTTTGTTCATAGCGTCACATTTACATAATAATGATGTTAGTGGATTTCAGACGCATTATTCACCGTTTCCTAATGTTTTATTTTTCTCGGAATCTCTCTAAATACGCACATAAATTCACACGGGAGAGAAATGGTCTGGTGTTTAATACGACTGACTGCCATAAAAAAAGCATAAAAACCATAATCAACCGCCTGACAGCATAATGCACGTTTGTGAAAAATCTCTCGTTTTTTAATGCAGACATCCATTGCATTGCCATGACCTTATTTAATCCACTGGCAGATGATTCGTCTGTGGTTTAGGCCCATATGCAGATACGACCCGTGTGTAAACCCCTCTTAATTAAAGGAAAGTAAACCCCCTGGTGCTTTGACCTATTTCTGTACCCCATTGTTCACATGGCACTCAGATTCTGGCCGTCACTGAACTCAGTGTTGTTGCTTTGCTTGAAGGAGCTATTTTAAATTAAAAATCAGGCTGAAACCTTCATTTCTTCATATCTTTATTTCCCCCCATAAATCATTACTACTGGTCACCTTTTACGTATATATGTGGGTTTTGCATATATCTAACCAATGAAAAGTATTCAAAAGAGCTTGTGACTAAACCTCGAAATTCCATTGGCTGCTCAAACTGTCAGTCAAACCTCATAACTCCGCCCCTCCTCTACAGTGAATGCAGTCTGGAACGTCTATGCTTGTTTGCAATGCCAGGGTAAATAAACGACTGGTACTCTTCCGTCATTTTTGTCGTAAAATTTTTACATTTATTTTGTTTTTGTTGAATGTGAGACGGATTTCCTCTAGTGGAAGCGTTTGGTACTGCGGCCGAACACACTCTCACTGACAGCTCATTTTTTGAGATATCAAGCTCAAATTTCAAACTTGTTTAGATTTATGGCTTTGATTTTCTCACCATTTTAGAGTAAAACATGTTTTTGTTAGTATTACTATAGTAACAGTAAATAGTATTTTTGCACATTTTTCATAACAATAAACGTGTTTTGTTCACTTCAGCAATAATCTGCCAAGTGTCGTCTTTGAAAAGAGATCGAACTGAAATCTAAAGCAGTTTAAGTTGGAAATTTAATTTTCAGGTCTATACTCAAAAAGTGAATAAATGGATTATAAATACAGCGTAAATATAATTTAGTAGTATAAAATCCCCTAAAAATACAAAATATGAAATTAAAAAAAACAACTAAAATATAGTACATTAATTTCATTGAATTTTTTTTTTTTTTTAGCACGAGGAGCACCAGAGGGTTAAATATAAGTACAGTGTTTTCTTTACTCAAGGCTAATGTTTCATGTATTTGAGGAGCAGAGGAAAGTGTTTTTCTGCACAGCACAAATGACAAATTAATATGAGCCATATATTGCATTACTGCAATCACAACTTTAGTTCATTTTTACAAACAGAGTTCAAATGATCATCTGTGTAAATGAACTACCGGCTGCAGATGCTTAATTTGTTTTGCACCGGAACGTTATTTTAACCCTTTCCGCCGCGCACAGAATCTGCATCTGTTGTTGTGTCTCTGTGTGAGAGCTTATGTGGAGAGTAATCAGTGGCTAATGTAAGATAGATGTGAAGGTATAGATGCGTTGGGGGGGGGGGATTGGTGAATAGAGATTATAGACCCTCTAAATGCCAGATTAAGATTATCACTGCATTTGTGATTCTATTGAAGCAAGAAAATAAACCGTATAGGCTACACTACAGATGTTAGTGGGTCAGGACCAGATGCAGGTTTAAGGCTCAAAGCATCTGTCAGATATGATCTAATACATGTGTAGACAGTTGCACAGGTTTATGCAAGCCCCTCCTTCTGAAAAGCACACTGTGCTCTGATTGGTCGAGTGGAGCAGTGTGTTGTGATTGGTCGAGTGCTTTGAGCGTGTTTGGGGAAATTATGTTTTGAATTTGAAAGAGCCGAAACTATGGAGTTACTCTTCACTTCTTTAACTGCAGGAGAGACGGTATTTTAGGATGCAAACTTGATTCCGCCACAAAATAAAACGTTTTAAAAGATAATTGCGACTTTTTATCTCACAATTGCGAGTTTACATCTCACAATTCTGACATTATTTCTCACAATTGCGAGTTATAAAGTCAGAATTGTGTGATATAAAGTCGCAATTGTGTGTTATAAAGTCAGAATTGTGTGATATAAACTTGCAATTGCGAGAAAAAAGTCAGAATTGTGAGTTTATATCTCGCAATTGCGACTTTATATCACACAATTCTGACTTTATAACAAAAAAATTAGACTTTATATCACACAAATCTGACTTAATATCTCACAATTCTGACTTTATATCTCGCAATTCTGACTTTATAACACACAATTGCGACTTAATATCACACAATTCTGACTTTATAACACAATTGCGACTTTATAACACACAATTCTGACTTTATATCACGCAATTCTGACTTTATATCTCGCAATTCTGACTTTATATCTCGCAATTCTGACTTAATATCACACAATTGTGACTTAATATCTCACAATTCTGACTTTATATCTCACAATTCTGACTTTATATCACACAATTGCGACTTAACATCACACAATTCTGACTTTATATCTCGCAATTCTTACTTTATAACACACAATTCTGACTTTATATCACACAATTCTGACTTTATATCTCGCAATTCTGACTTTATAACACACAATTCTGACTTTATATCACACAATTGCGACTTAATATCTCACAATTCTGACTTTATATCTCACAATTCTGACTTTATATCACACAATTGCGACTTAACATCACACAATTCTGACTTTATATCTCACAATTCTGACTTTATATCTCGCAATTCTGACTTTATATCTCACAATTCTGACTTTATAACACAATTCTGACTTTATATCTCGCAATTCTGACTTTATATCACGCAATTCTGACTTTATAACTCGCAATTCTGACTTTATATCTCACAATTCTGACTTTATATCTCACAATTCTGACTTTATAACACACAATTCTGACTTTATATCTCACAATTCTGACTTTATATCTCGCAATTCTGACTTTATAACACACAATTCTGACTTTATATCTCGCAATTCTGACTTTATAACACACAATTCTGACTTTATATCTCACAATTCTGACTTTATATCTCACAATTCTGACTTTATAACTCGCAATTCTGACTTTATATCTCACAATTCTGACTTTATAACACACAATTCTGACTTTATATCTCACAATTCTGACTTTATATCTCACAATTCTGACTTTATAACACACAATTCTGACTTTATATCTCGCAATTCTGACTTTATATCACACAATTCTGACTTTATAACTCGCAATTCTGACTTTATAACTCGCAATTCTGACTTTATATCTCGCAATTCTGACTTTATATCTCACAATTCTGACTTTATAACTCGCAATTCTGACTTTATATCTCACAATTCTGACTTTATATCACACAATTGCGACTTTATATCACACAATTCTGACTTTATATCTCACAATTCTGACTTTATAACTCGCAATTCTGACTTTATATCTCGCAATTCTGACTTTATATCTCGCAATTCTGACTTTATAACTCGCAATTCTGACTTTATATCTCGCAATTCTGACTTTATATCTCGCAATTCTGACTTTATATCTCGCAATTCTGACTTTATATCTCACAATTCTGACTTTATATCACACAATTCTGACTTTATAACACAATTGCGACTTAATATCACACAATTCTGACTTTATATCTCGCAATTCTGACTTTATAACACACAATTCTGACTTTATATCACACAATTCTGACTTTATATCTCGCAATTCTGACTTTATAACACACAAATCTGACTTTATATCTAGCAATTCTGACTTTATAACACACAATTCTGACTTTATATCACACAATTCTGACTTTATATCTCGCAATTCTGACTTTATAACACACAAATCTGACTTTATATCTCACAATTCTGACTTTATAACAAAAATTTTTTACTATATCACACAAATCTGACTTTATATCTCGCAATTCTGACTTTATAACACACAATTGCGACTTAATATCTCACAATTCTGACTTTATAACACAATTGTGACTTTATATCACATAATTCTGACTTTATAACTCGCAATTGCGACTTTATATCATTTAATTCTGACTTTATAACTCGCAACTGTGACTTAATATCACACAATTCTGACTTTATAACACACAATTGCGACTTTATTAAAAAAGTTGCAATTACCTTTATGTTTTATTCTGTGGTGGAAACAAACTTCCATATTTTAGATTTTAAAATATGACACACTTTATCTTTAAAGTTATTTGATGGGCTTGTGAATATATCGTGAAGCCACCTATCAAGCAAAGTACTGTTTTTACTGCATCAAGGACACACATTATCAAAAGCAGATGAAAATGAGTGTGATCCATTTAATTGTGGCACATTAGTAGAATATTAAAAATGAACTTCATACTTCAAGTACAGCGTAATTATCACTGAACTTCTGAGCACATTTATAAAGGGCATAATTCAAAAACTAAAGTCTTGCGGTTTTAAAAGTATTCTTCATTTTTGAAGAATGTGTGTAATAATGTATGAATGGAGGGGTTTGAAAGCAGGATCTGGAAGATGCTTTTCTGCAGATCAATGATCAGAAACACACGTCAACATCACAGAGAATATGCTGACAGATCTCGTACTGTACGTGTCAGAAGAGATGAACGAGAGCTACAAACTCTCACGCAAACATGCAAGAAATGGTAAACTAGCAAACACTCAGATAAATGCACATCCAACAGCGTTTCAAACCATAAAAATTACACACATATATATAAATGTAATTAAATACTTTATTAAAGTAACTATTAATATGTATATACAGTATATACACTCACCTAAAGGATTATTAGGAACACCATACTAATACTGTGTTTGACCCCCTTTCGCCTTCAGAACTGCCTTAATTCTACGTGGCATTGATTCAACAAGGTGCTGAAAGCATTCTTTAGAAATGTTGGCCCATATTGATAGGATAGCATCTTGCAGTTGATGGAGATTTGTGGGATGCACATCCAGGGCACGAAGCTCCCGTTCCACCACATCCCAAAGATGCTCTATTGGGTTGAGATCTGGTGACTGTGGGGGCCATTTTAGTACAGTGAACTCATTGTCATGTTCAAGAAACCAATTTGAAATGATTCGAGCTTTGTGACATGGTGCATTATCCTGCTGGAAGTAGCCATCAGAGGATGGGTACATGGTGGTCATAAAGGGATGGACATGGTCAGAAACAATGCTCAGGTAGGCCGTGGCATTTAAACGATGCCCAATTGGCACTAAGGGGCCTAAAGTGTGCCAAGAAAACATCCCCCACATCATTACACCACCACCACCAGCCTGCACAGTGGTAACAAGGCATGATGGATCCATGTTCTCATTCTGTTTACGCCAAATTCTGACTCTACCATCTGAATGTCTCAACAGAAATCGAGACTCATCAGACCAGGCAACATTTTTCCAGTCTTCAACTGTCCAATTTTGGTGAGCTCGTGCAAATTGTAGCCTCTTTTTCCTATTTGTAGTGGAGATGAGTGGTACCCGGTGGGGTCTTCTGCTGTTGTAGCCCATCCGCCTCAAGGTTGTGCGTGTTGTGGCTTCACAAATGCTTTGCTGCATACCTCGGTTCTAACGAGTGGTTATTTCAGTCAAAGTTGCTCTTCTATCAGCTTGAATCAGTCCACAGGACTAATTAGGACCACACCCCTAAATGCATTGAAGCAACTGCCATGTGATTGGTTGATTAGATAATTGCATTAATGAGAAATTGAACAGGTGTTCCTAATAATCCTTTAGGTGAGTGTATATATATATATAGAGAGAGAGAGAGAGAGAATTCTAATCATATATAAAATGATATATAACATAATTATAATAATATAATTGTATTATAATTTAATTACTCTCTAAGAATTTAAAATGTAATTCTATATAACGAAATATATAAATAAATATAATCAATCTAAATAAAAATGAAAAATACTACCTTTACAACTATTAAAAAATAAACAATACAATTTTAAAATACATAAATATTTATATTAAAATGTAATTAAATACTACTTTATTATAGTAACTATATATATGTGTGTGTGTGGGTGTACGTGTGTGTATATATATTCTATTTATTTTCATACAGTCCACTACACGATGTGCTGATGCTCGTGACTCCATTAGTGACACATGTTAGAAAAACAAGCAGTATCACATGTTTGTGGTATATAAAAACAACTTTAAAAGAATTATGATGCACTTTCACACAGTTCCATTGTCATATTTGCGGGCTGAGCTCATGCATCAATTAAAGGAGTAATGGATGAGAGCTGGAGCATAAAGTGCAGGAGCGATGCCAAGATTCATCAGATGTTTTGACAGAAGTAAGAATCCGTGTTATGTGAATTTTGCTCATTCACGGATCATGTTTCGTTCCGTTCCGTGACATCTAAAAGGCCGTGTTGATGCAGGAAAGAGGAAGTTCAGATCAGGCTAAATCAGATTGGCATAAACAGCTCTGGTTTTAATTAGATATATCTCTGCTGGCGTCCTGACAGAAGCTGCACATCTACTGGAAACCCTCCACCAGCATCTTCCTCTTTACTCTATTAACATTCCTGATGAAAGTTTGATGTAGTACAGAGGCACAAATCGTCCTCTCGTTTCATACTGTCCCCTTCCATCCCGGCCGCTCCGTCTCCCAGTCTCATTACATTACAGTTTCACTCGGAAAGAGAAGCCAGATATTCTCTCGGAGGCTGGAAGGCAATTTGCTCCTTGCGTGAACCAATTTTGATTTAATATCCAGCATCAATGACCTCCCAGAGTCAGCCTCAGCCTGACGCACATTCAGCTCAAAACTGAAACGTTCCTCCTCAATCTGGAAAACTGTAATCTGATGGGCCGGGAGTAAAGACACCCACGTTTAGTTTATCAGAGATATAATGTCATGTCTACAACTCATTTTGATCGCTGGATGCGGGTAAACAATATATCCATGAGAGGAACTGTATATTGAGGGCAGAAAGTACACATTTCTACTCCCAAAAGTTGAGATGACATTTTATAATTTTGTCAATTCTAATGCATTGGATAAACACAGTAAATTAAGTCTAGTTTACTAAAATTGCATTTTTTTTTCTTTTTTCTGTATAACCATTGGCAGACGTGTTGTTATTATTATAATTGTCATTAATATTTTTTTTATTTTTTTTATTAAGGTTTTAGAAATTTTGTTGTGTGTTTTGAATGTGTAAAAACATACATTTTCTCCAACTGATTTTGAACGATATACTTATAAACCTTAAGACGGACTATAGATATGAGGTTGTTAATCGATGGTATTTGCTTCTGTTGAAGCCGTCAGCTCACATTATTTCAGCTTATTTTTAAAATAGTCGTGTTTAATAGTGGAATTCCTGGTGAAAAACTATATTACCCATGATGCTGTATAGAAAATCCCACCAATCAGAGAGCAGAGCACTTTAGCTCCGCCCACTCCCATGAAGTCGATCTCTCTACGCTCATAAAATACTTCAGTGTTCAATATATATGCATATTTTGCAATGAACATTATTGTTTTTACACATATAATCAACACTTTTAAATGAGTAGATGTATATTTCTCTATCATTTTAAACTGGATCATGCTGTTCGCAATGCTTCTTGGGATTGTAGTTCTTTGTCTTTTTATCCGATTTTCAAAAACTTTTTTTTGCCTCAAATAAAAGTTTGTAATGTTTTGATTCACCTCGTATCTGCTTGGTTTAGTTCATGACTTTAGAATTCCTATGTGAATGGAGAAAATACTTCTGGAACTAGCAAAAAGGGGGCGGGGACTGTTGCACTCTATTACTGTGGCTTGCTAAATACTTGATTCTGATTGGCTGACAGATGTTCCATATTTTATCAGCACGACTATTTGTTGGCAACATCAACCTCACTTTGCCAAATTATCAGAACTTGAATAAAAAATGATTTTTTTTTTACAAAGTTATATTTGATATCTAAGGAAAGCACAGCAATAGATGGCTCAACATCCGCCCTGAAATACCGTAATAAAATGAAGATCTAATAATTCTCACTCTCTCACACACACCTTGTTCAGTGTCGCTCAATCAAACAGTTCTCTAAACATGTGTATGCGAGATGCTTCAATAGTGCAACCAGAACTGAGAAGAACAGAGTCAGATCTATAACTAATAGCTCGTTATGCGAGGGCGCTTTCTCTTTCAGAGATCTAAGAGCATTTGATATGATGAATGATTAAAAATGCATATCATAAAGTGCTGGTCAGTTATCGGACGGCATAAAACAAGAGCGTACAGTGAGTGCATCAGAAGTGAGCTTCAGTGCAGCTTTCCTCATACTCTTAGCCAGACCATTAATATTGCCGAGATGGAAGGAACTCCAACACAATGGATTTGAAATGTCCTCTTTTTCTTAAAGTTAGAAAAAATTAAACACTCTATAAGAGGCTTGTCTAACCAGTTTAATAAAGCTTGCGACCCTTTTATAGCCTGGAAATCCAGACACAAATCTGAAAGATTAATGGTCTGGCGTCGACTAATGAAGCTCGGCCAGCTCGAGGGGCGGCACCAAGCGTACATTTGAAAATCTCACTGCACGCAATTGGATAACACTACGACCAATCACAACAAGCCCCAAACACATAGCTAGCAGCGGAGCTAACTGGTAGATTAGACTCTTGCCGTATCCGGTCGGCAAAACAGCAAAAACGTCCTTCTTGCAAAGGAAGGATTCGAGCGCCGCCTTCTGTTCCTCTTTTAGATAAAAAGCCAAGTCTAACTCGTTCATTATAGCGGCCAAAGCCTTTTCAAACAAATGGTGTTCATCCATAGCCATCTTGCAATGTTTACTAATGACTTCGACATCGCAGCGCTGTCGTCATCTGTTTAGCTCCGCCTATATCAGATAACCCGCTGTGATTGGTGCAGCTCAGATCGAGGGGCATATTTAATGAGCATCATTACTGGACACCAGAGTAAACTCGCTGAGCAAATTCAACTTGTGCTCTCGCGAGAACTCTGGATTACCAGGGTAACTCTTTTAAGCAATATGTCATAGAACATGTTTTATTGTCTGACCTAGAATGAATCTTATTTCCAGCATTCATTTTCAGTTACATTTGCACTTTCATAGTTTTGTTAAGCCACATTTTTATTTACCTTTTTTTATTTAATTTTTTTTATTATTATTTAAGGTGATTTTGTCTTTTGTTTTGCTTTGCTTTCTTTGTTTTAATATTGCCTTGAAACTCATAAATAAAGTATATAAAAAAAGTGTGTTTCATCTGTTGATGCCAATGAAAATACAGTTCTGTTCTTATTCTGATTTTGATGCATTCAAGATTTGATTTAATGCATGCATGCAATGCATGTTTGGAATTCTATTATTTGAATCACTTGCATTTAGTCTAATTATTAATATTATAGCTAATTTCCTGTTTGCATGAGTAAATCATTCGACATGTTTAATAGTTAGCTCTTGGCTGCATGTCACTCAGTGAGGTTTTGTGAATATACACTTGTGCTAATAGCACCTTTCCCGTCAGTGGTCATGTTTGAATTGTTTTTAAACGGGTGGGTGTGGCCTATTATTGTCTGGTAACCATGGCGACGGAGAGGCGGGCAGAAGCATTAGGCCTCTGGAGTCCATCATTCAGATCTTATATCTGAGCATGACGTTAGTGGCGACAGACAGGCTGTCAGTCCACAAGAGCCAAGCGCTCGGAGAACAGTTGAAGGACACAGGCGTGAGGGTTTAGTGCACTTTAGAAATCCTGGTTTTGCAACGACACAAAGCACTGCAATTTGAGTCAGACGGAGGTCTTAAATGCACGTCAATGAAAACTCACAAAAACCTAACAGTAGTGGCGTTTACCAAGTCAAGCAAGGCTGTGCTCATACTTTGATAACACGACGTATTAAACTTCCTCATGCAACTACCAGCATTTGTGCTATAGATATTAATATTTTCATATGGCCAACAATAAAATAGGTTAAAAAAAAATCTCAGACTTGCATTGAATTGGGGAACTGAGCCGATATCAGAGACTCGAGGGTGACCGTAAAATAAACCATCAGAAAACACTAGCAAAACCGCCGCTAGCGTAGCTAGCGAAAGCGGTCATATAGGGATTGTCAAAGTTTTTTGTTTTTTGTTTTCCCGTCAATCTACTGAATTTTCCGTCAACGATACCAGGGACACCGAAACACCGGGGAACATGAAATTTGGTGAGCATGTAGCCCCACTAGACTTTTACGGAAAAATTTCGTTTGGTCCCCGGGGGCCACTTACCCTACTTGAACTACTTGAACCGTGGAACCGAGGATGAAGAAATTTTTATGGTATGTTGCTCTTAAGGGCCCACATCAACCTAGCCCATAATCACTCATTAGTGATTTTCGCCCCTCCCATAAAAAATGAAAATGCAATATTATTCTGCTTTAATCGCCCCTATCTTCAGTGGAGATGTTCAGAACTGCACCATATTTCATGTGTATGATTAACTTGACATCCTCTGGGGGTATGCTAAGTTTCGTAGAATTTCATCCATGGGGGGGTATAAAATAAATTCATTTATGTGCACATTTAGTGACTGTACACTCATCGGCCTGTAGATGGTGCTGTTGAGCGAAGGGTTGCTGGTTTAGGATGATACTGTCACACACACACATGCAGGAATACAAACAAACGCAAGCATGCACACACACTGATATCCACACGCACAGACACACACCCATACACACACATACAAATCCACATGCACAGACACACACACACAAACACACATGCGCACACACAAACACACACACATACACACACACACAGACAGACATGCACATACTACTACTTTTTTTAGGTATATACATAAACACGCAATACAGCCAAATTGCTCCACGTCATTTATTTTTGTGGAAAGCCAGTGCAGGCCTGAGCGGCGGTCATATTTTGTACCGCCATGCGGTACATCTAGTTTAAAGATCCCTATGGGAAAAATATACGAAAAAAAATACTTTCGGAACCAGTACCGCTGAAAAAGGGGACGGGCACTGTTGCACTCTATATACCACTGATCAAACTGAATGATATTTGTTCTCAACGTAGCTACAGTATGTACATGACAGAATGATACACCAGGCTGGAGTTATAGGATCATGCAGAAACTTGGGAAATATGCTCTTATTTAGTTCTATCATCACCATTTAGTGGCATTGTATCTTCTGGTAAAACTGAGGGTGTATTGTCAGTGCCGGTCACAGCGCCTTTTAACCCTCTGGTGTTGTTTGGTCACAAAATGTCTTGAAATTATAAAAAAAATTGCTACTTCATCAAAATAGTACAAATCTCTGTGACTTTTGCGGCAAAAAAATAATAAAAAATGCATAGACTTGATTCAAAGAAATGCTATATGGTCATAAAAAAATAGTCACACTTGTGTTGTTCGCGGTCGAAATTACCGCCATAGGAAATGAATGGGAAATAGGCAAAAATGCTGAGAATTTTTTGTGTGTACAATCTACTAAATCAGCCATGATGCTTAAAAAAGTGCAAAATAGACACACTCTTCTCCTGGTGTGACAGTAACACAAAAGCAGCCACTCAACTGAGACTCATCTTGCTGGATCTGTCTGCTGCTTTTGACAGTTAACCACCAGATCATCTTGTCAACCCTCGTGACGAAGGGCCTCTCGGGGACGGCACTCCGATGGTTCAGGTCTTACCTCTCAGTTGGTCCTTCAGGGTGAGGCGTCTCAGACCCAACATCTAGATACTGGAGTGCCTCAGGGCTCAGTGCTGGGACCGCTTCTCTTCTCCATCTACATGTCATCACTAGGATCTGTCATTCAGAAACATGGTTTTATCACTGCTCTTATGTGCTGTGCTTGATGTTATGTGTAACAAAATGTCTGTTCAGGTTAGGCTGTAGTAAAAATGTATGCAAAAACTGACACTTTAAATCAACATTTCAAACAAAAAAATTCTAAACCTTCACAAAAATTAGTCTTTGAGAATGTTTAAATATATATCCAAATCCACAACTTAATAAAACAACTATACAATTTATAAGCCTTTTTATATAGAGATCTACAGGAATCTAGTGGTTACAGTACGGCATACACAAGTTTTTCTTTTTTTACTCCCACCAGATCAAAAATTTGATTTTGAAAGCATTGTCTCTATTTTAACATGAAATACTGCTTTAATTGAAAAGTAATTTTAAAAAAGGTTTTTAAAAAATCTTTTTCAATGGGGAAAAATTTAACATAATTATTGCATAAATATTAATTACCATGAAATTCTCTCAAAATTCAAAAGAAAAAAATATCACTGAACAAAAATATATTACATTGATTCTTTTTTTTTTTTATGAACATGTATTTATTGAATTTTAACAGTTTACAAGAATACATGTTGATACATTTAAAAGCCTATAACAGTCAAACTATAAAAGAATCCACTCCCCCCACCCCAAACGAAAAAAAAAACAAGAAAAAACTGGGTAACGACATTATATAATCATACACAGCTTAGGAGGTATCGACAGGTAGGGACATATCGCCTTCAAGTTTCCAGAGTTTCCTCGACTTCACAGTTCTCCAAGAATGCAAGAAAGGGATTCCAGATCTCTCTGAATTCGGCTGATTTCTTTTTCATTGTGTATGTTAACTTTTCAAGGATAAGGCATGCTGATAGTTCTTTCAGCCAGCGACCAACAGAAGGGCTCTTGACATCTTTCCAACAGAGAGAAATCAAGCGTCTATAGCTTGTACTAAACATAAGTCTGTGATTTTCCTCTCTTTGCGGTTTAACACACAGTCCTTTGGATACAAATTAAGAATGCAAAGTGCAGGATTGTCAGGCACTGGATTTAAGGTCATCTTAGAAATACATTTTATAACTTCATTCCAGAACTTTCGTGTCTCAGGGCAGTCCCACAGTCAATGAAATAGGGTGCCCTTTTCGACATTACATTAAACACAGATATCAGGAATATTTGGATTCATCTTATTCAGTCTTTCCGGAGTAACATAAGTCCTCATAATCCAATTATATTGAATCAGTTTGAGATGGGTATCTCTAGAGCACACCTCTCTCCAGTCCTCCTCTGAGATATCTGTTTGTAAGTCATTTATCCATTGAGTTTTCTTATGCTCAGTAGAGTCTTTATGGTTTTTCACCACAATGTTATCGAGTAAAGATATCTGACCCTTGCCAGTACATTACATTGATTCTTACTGAAAATAAAGCAAGTTCCGTCGAACAACACAAGTCTGACTCCCAAATGAACAACACCAGAGAGTTAATCACAAATTAAGCACTGGACTCAACAGTCCTCCGTCAACATCGCTCGGTCTGACCCGCGTCCCTCGTAGGATGCAGCCTCTGCATTAGGACGCAATGTAAAAAATCGTTTTGATATTACTGGCCCTATTAATTTCCAAGCTATGACACGAGCAAAAAGTTCTGAACGGTGATCTCAAACTTTCCACTTTTCCTCTTCTGGCTCTCAGAACCAATGAGCGGGTCTAAATGAGACGGGCCTCATCCGGTCACACCGAGGCTTCAGATCGCATTAGTGACGCGAGCCCTGAACGAAGTCCTCGTTAACTCCGGCCACTGAGGCGTTTCGCCAGTCCCGACCCCGACTCGCTCAAGAAGATGAACAGACGAAACGCTCCACCACTCCTCTTATGGGCTCCGGTGTGCCCACATCACACACACTTCTGGAGCTGGACGAGCCTTAAAAGGAGGAAAACACTCCTGCGGTCCAGCGTTTATAGTGTGATATATCATCATCACACACTAACTGGACTCTTAGTAGAGAAACAGGAGTTTGTCTAATTCAGTAAAACTCTTCATAATACAGTGTTTTTCAATATGCATTTTTAAAATTTAACTAAAGGTGCCGATAGAAGAACCATTTTTTGTTCCCTATGGAACCCTTTCAGTGTTCAGTTCTTAAAATAACTTCTTTTTTTTTTTGTGAAGAACATTTTAATAATCTAGAGAACCTTTTTCCATTATAAAGAATGCAATGGAAAGATGTTCATGGATGTTAAAGGTTCTTCATGGAACCAGACGCCAGTTTTGATACTGAGATCAATGTTCTTGTTACAAGGAAATACTACAGTATATCAGTCTTTCTACTTCAAAATGTTACTTGCCATTTCTTTGTGTAACTCTTTGTGATATTTTCGATCAAAATGAAAATCATTTTATTCAAGTAAATCCAATTTTATAAAATTCATTTATAAAATACTTCTAAGGCAATTATTATTTTATGTTAATTTCAACATTTGATCAAATCTTGAGGTTGCATCTGTTAATATTATTTAATAGAGCTGAAATAACATGAATTCACAATAAACAGTTGTATTTTTTATAAACAAACACTAGCGAAGATTAATAAATGTGCTCATTGTGAGCTAGTCAATGCATTAACTAACCGTAATCTTATTGTAAAGTGTTTCTGAAATATATCCAAGCAAGTGTAAAATATATTTCACATGCAAAATGTTTTTCAAAAATAGTTTTTTTAGTTATTAATACTTGTGTGATTTCTGTTATTCTAAACCCCCCCCCAAACAGTTTGAAGAACAATATAGTTTCACTTGCGTAAACAGATTTGCTATGTAAAAAAAAGAGATATTACATGAGATATTAATAATGTTATGTGGTGTTACGTGACTTCAGAAATAATCCGTCTGTCATGCTCTCTCTCTGAAGACTGTGTCCCAAAACGCTAAACCCGTAGAGGAAAAGTCTAACTATAGATTAACCCTCGACCCACAGCGCTGATAAACCTCCAGATCCATACAGTCTTGACATGACAGAAAAAGCAGAGTTAAATTCCTTGAAATGAAAAAAAATAATCCTTTAAAACGTCCCATCAGTAACTATTTCTAATACATATATAAAAAAAAAAAAGGATGCAATATAAGACAGAATGTTCTTTTTTCTTCATAATACTTATTGCACATGAATCTGTTTTAGGTCAGTAAGCCGGAACATTGTGAATGATAAAAGATGATATTGAGTTCAATGCGAGCTTAAAAACACACTCTGAACGGTCAAGCACAAAGTGTCCATGGGTTGGTTTCTGATGCTGCAATTACAGTGAAATATCATTGGTCCAAAAACCACACATTTACATTACATTACATCATGCATTTGGCAGACGACTCAAGGAGCTCATTAAAAATCACACTGTTATGATAGTCTGATTATAAAGTATATTTGAGACTGTAGACTATATAGATCTGACTGTGAGACTATAGTTTGAATGAATCCATGACACACATTAACATTACAGTACAGAACGGCTCTTTCGGAGTATTATCCTGAACATTGTATAAGCATTCGTTGGTTTCGTGTGTCGTTGAACGGATACGAGGCTCTCGGGCGTAAACGTGACGTCACATGCTTTCGATTTTCCCGGGAAAAACGAGTAAAAATCAATTAAAACATGAATAATTTTACACAAGCCACTTTAAGGCTCGATATCGAGCCTTTTCTTCTGAGAGTGTAGATTAATCATGTATATTGCAGATTATTAGACAGCATTTTAAAAACAGATCAGGGCAATTTGGACTTTACAGTAAATGTATAGAAATCTTCCCGTCAGATGTTGGCAAGACGTCTGGTTTTGTTCTTCACACTGGACTGGATCCAGCAGTCTGACCGTTTCCACACAAAAAAAATCTAATAAACGCAGCTTTGATGAGCATAAAAGACTGTCAAAACATTAAAAAAAAATCATAATTATCCCAAACTTTTGAGCAGTGGTGTATATAAGAGCAGCTTTTGGGATATATTTGCATACAGTATGTGTGTGTATTAATCATTTATTCAGCTCATATCTTGTGGTTATGACTCTTTTACAGGCGTGAATCACGACCAGCTCGAGTGAACTGCGACACACACGTGTTTTCAGGCGGTTAAAGTAAATCTCTTACCGTAGAAAAACCAGAGACTTTCTCTGATACCAGCGTCCATTTTACAACATGATATTTACACTCACATCCGCTCTAGTGTGCAGGACACCTAACAAATCACACACACACACACACACGACGTGTTTGCTCCACGCTGGGATTTACAGCTCTGGCGGATGAAGGTGTTTATAAAGCGGAGAGTTCTGGCTCTGAGAGACACGTTTGCTGTGAAAGAGACGATCATTTCTGAAAGCATTCTCACTTTACAGCATTTTAACAAGTGCCAGTGCTTTACTATGGGAGGCCGTATGGGACGAAACACATTGAAAACTTGCGCTACACACTGAAACGCTTGCGCTACACACTGAAACGCTTGCGCTACACACTGAAACGCTTGCGCTACACACTGAAACGCTTGCGCTACACACTGAAACGCTTGCGCTACACACTGAAACGCTTGCGCTACACACTGAAACGCTTGCGCTACACACTGAAACGCTTGCGATACACACTGAAACGCTTGCGCTACACACTAAAACGCTTGCGCTACACACTGAAACGCTTGCGCTACACACTGAAACGCTTGCGCTACACACTGAAACGCTTGCGCTACACACTGAAACGCTTGCGCTACACACTGAAACGCTTGCGATACACACTGAAACGCTTGCGCTACACACTGAAACGCTTGCGCTACACACTGAAACGCTTGCGCTACACACTGAAACGCTTGCGCTACACACTGAAACGCTTGCCCTACACACTGAAACGCTTGCGCTACACACTGAAACGCTTGCCCTACACACTGAAACGCTTGCGCTACACACTGAAACGCTTGCGCTACACACTGAAACACTTGCGCTACACACTGAAACGCTTGCGCTACACACTGAAACGCTTGCCCTACACACTGAAACGCTTGCGCTACACACTGAAACACTTGCGCTACACACTGAAACGCTTGCGATACACACTGAAACACTTGCGCTACACACTGAAACGCTTGCGCTACACACTGAAACGCTTGCGCTACACACTGAAACGCTTGCGATACACACTGAAACGCTTGCGCTACACACTGAAACGCTTGTGCTACACACTGAAACACTTGCGATATTGCGATACTAAACAAAAGAAACAAATGCTTTCAAGGCAAGCTTCTATTCCATTCCAAAACCTTGAGTGTTTTGGATTCCAAAGTCCATGTTGTTTTTGAAATCCTCGTAACTTGGACTGTGAACAGCTTGTTTTCTCTGTCATTAATATATCTGACAAAAGTAAGAATAGCAGATGTTGTCCGTTTTGTTGATAGTTTTCAGGGAGCTGTGACAAGATGGAAATTGGACAAAGGTTGCAAATTATTCTTGACCTTTTCTTACATAAAAAAAAAAAGTTTGATTCATTTAAATGGCATGACACTTGATGACTAAGCTCACACTTTCTATAGCTAAACAAAATAAATAAATACATTGAAATGATGTCTGATTGTGGGCTATGTTTGAAATCTAGTGGCTTTTGTTAAAATTTCATGTTATTAAGTGTTAGTTTGTCCCGGAGATTGCAGCAATATTCCACTAGTGACTAGATGTTTCTATCATGAATGAAACTAAGAATTGTACATCTTTACAGTGATAAATAAACCGCGCTTCTGTTTCCAAATGAACCAAACTTCCGGTTGCAATGAAATGACTTCCGGACACACTGAAAATGTTTGTGCTCTCTCACACACGCGAATGTTTGAAAAGTGCTGTCTTAATGCAGGTACAACAGTACGTGGGCGATTACAGGGTATATGCAAAGAGTTTCTATGTAACCGCATGTCTTTCATAAATATGCACATATATAGTGTTTCACATGTACGCGCAAGTGTTTCAGTGTGTAGCGCAAGTGTTTCAGTGTGTAGCGCAAGCGTTTCAGTGTGTATCGCAAGCGTTTCAGTGTGTAGCGCAAGCGTTTCAGTGTGTAGCGCAAGCGTTTCAGTGTGTAGCGCAAGTGTTTCAGTGTGTATCGCAAGCGTTTCAGTGTGTATCGCAAGCGTTTTAGTGTGTATCGCAAGCGTTTCAGTGTGTAGCGCAAGCGTTTCAGTGTGTAGCGCAAGCGTTTCAGTGTGTAGCGCAAGCGTTTCAGTGTGTATCGCAAGTGTAGCGCAAGCGTTTCAGTGTGTAGCGCAAGCGTTTCAGTGTGTATCGCAAGCGTTTTAGTGTGTAGCGCAAGCGTTTCAGTGTGTAGCGCAAGCGTTTCAGTGTGTAGCGCAAGCGTTTCAGTGTGTAGCGCAAGCGTTTTAGTGTGTAGCGCAAGCGTTTCAGTGTGTAGCGCAAGCGTTTCAGTGTGTAGCGCAAGCGTTTCAGTGTGTAGCGCAAGCGTTTCAGTGTGTATCGCAAGTGTAGCGCAAGCGTTTCAGTGTGTAGCGCAAGCGTTTCAGTGTGTATCGCAAGCGTTTTAGTGTGTAGCGCAAGCGTTTCAGTGTGTAGCGCAAGCGTTTCAGTGTGTATCGCAAGCGTTTTAGTGTGTAGCGCAAGCGTTTCAGTGTGTAGCGCAAGCGTTTCAGTGTGTAGCGCAAGCGTTTCAGTGTGTATCGCAAGTGTAGCGCAAGCGTTTCAGTGTGTAGCGCAAGCGTTTCAGTGTGTAGCGCAAGCGTTTCAGTGTGTAGCGCAAGCGTTTCAGTGTGTATCGCAAGTGTAGCGCAAGCGTTTTAGTGTGTAGCGCAAGCGTTTCAGTGTGTAGCGCAAGCGTTTCAGTGTGTAGCGCAAGCGTTTCAGTGTGTAGCGCAAGCGTTTCAGTGTGTAGGGCAAGCGTTTCAGTGTGTAGCGCAAGCGTTTCAGTGTGTAGCGCAAGCGTTTCAGTGTGTAGCGCAAGCGTTTTAGTGTGTATCGCAAGCGTTTTAGTGTGTAGCGCAAGCGTTTCAGTGTGTAGCGCAAGCGTTTCAGTGTGTAGCGCAAGCGTTTCAGTGTGTAGCGCAAGCGTTTCAGTGTGTAGCGCAAGCGTTTCAGTGTGTAGCGCAAGCGTTTCAGTGTGTAGCGCAAGTGTAGCGCAAGCGTTTCAGTGTGTAGCGCAAGCGTTTCAGTGTGTAGCGCAAGCGTTTCAGTGTGTAGCGCAAGCGTTTCAGTGTGTAGCGCAAGTTTTCAATGTGTTTCGTCCCATACGGCCTCCCATACTTTTCACTGTAGCTTTGCAGGAAGGTTTCTTCAAGCACGCACACACACACACACACACACACACACACACACACTCTCTCTCTCTCTCTCTCTCAGACACACACACACACACACACACACACACTCTCTCTCTCACGCACGCACACACACACACACACACACTCTCTCTCTCTCACGCACACACACATACACACACACTCTCTCTCTCTCTCACACACACACACACACACACTCTCTCTCTCTCTCTCTCACACACACACACACACACACACACACACGCACTCTCTCTCACTCATACACACACACAGTCACATACACACTCTCTCTCTTTCACATAAACACACACAATCTCTCTCTGTAAAATGCCAACTTCTGGCAGCCAAATCAAAGTCAAGAAAGCATCTAATTTATTTATCAACACCAGAAATGTCCAAAAGTGATGAATGTTCAGCATTTATTCAAATATTATAACAAATTTGTAATGAAATATTTTGTAATCATATTGCGTAGTTGCGTAGTGTGTTTTATTTGAGATAACGGAATGAAACATGCCAACATTATTTCTGTCCAGGCCGTCATCCAAAGAAACTATGAACCAATGAAATATTAATAACTAAATATTGTTATCAATGTTCGCTTTTTCCTGTGAACTTTTTGTTTTTCAATGCATTCAAATAAAGCCATTTTTTTGCCAAATAATTTTGTCAGATAAATACCGTAACCAAGATTAGAGTTTCGTTCTCCCTCATATTACTTTGATGGTTTAATCGAACTTGTAGTTTCATTAAAAGACAAACGTCACTTTTGGCCACAACTATAAATTAAAGTACAGTATTGTGTTTAACATGCATACTGAAGAAAATCTTGTAATGAACTAATAAACTTTATGACTTCAGAGATGAATAACCTGTTACTTGTGATGTTTGCACAGAGATGATTGGCTGTCACTATAGTCCCAGTCTCCATGCGAGAGAAGAACATTTCCACATTAATGTCCACAGTAACAGGTGGTGCTGATTAACATCTGCACACACTCACTCACTGCAGTTAACACACGCTTAACTGCACAAACACACACACACACGTGTCAAAAACACTATAGCTTTGGGCTTTAAAAGGCATTTAGCCTCAGTTTGCCCTCGTCAGGTCTAATGTTGAACATCCTCTGAGATCTACAAAACACTCACACTTACAGAAGTACAAATAATAAAACTCACCAGAGTGTGTGTGTGTGTGTTCATGTTTTTCTATCCCGGTGGGGACTTCAACCTGAATGCACACAGACTCATGGGGACTCGTGTCACAGTGGGACCTAAACTGAGGTCATGGGTAAACAAGCTTATTAATCTTACAGAATGAGTTTATTTGGAAATGTAAAACTGCAGAAAGTTTTCTGTGACGTGTAGGTTTAGGGGTAGGGTTAGTGTGTGTGTGTGTGTGATAGGTTTAGGGGTAGGGTGAGTGTGTGTGTGTGTGTGTGTGTGTGTGATAGGTTTAGGGGTAGGGTTAGTGTGTGTGTGTGTGTGTGTGAGACGTGTAGGTTTAGGGGTAGGGTTAGTGTGTGTGTGTGTGTGTGTGTGTGATGGGTAGGTTTAGGGGTAGGGTGAGTGTGTGTGTGATAGGTTTAGGGGTAGGGTTAGTGTGTGTGTGTGTGTGATGGGTAGGTTTAGGGTTAGTGTGTGTGCGTGTGTGATGGGTAGGTTTAGGGTTAGTGTGTGTGCGTGTGTGATGGGTAGGTTTAGGGGTAGGGTTAGTGTGTGTGTGTGTGTGTGTGTGTGTGTGTGATGGGTAGGTTTAGGGTTAGTGTGTGTGTGTGTGTGATGTTGAACTAGAAACACCAGACCGACTTCAAGATGAACACCGACTGATTTTATAAATGTGTACAGAAATATCTGACAGTGTTTGACAGTACAGTAGAAACTGAATTAAAAAAATAATAGTTTCAAAGGTTTCATTTAATATGGAAACATACAATAGTTTGCATTTACAGTAATCTTTAGGAATTTTATGTTAAAATTGTGGAAACGGTGATGCATTTTGTTTCTCGGGATTCTTTGATAAACAGAACAGCATTTATTTGAAACAGAAATCTTGTGTAACATTATAAATGTCTTTAATGTCACAACTTAATGTGTCCTTTCTGAATAAAAGTATTCATTTATTGATTTTATATATATTTATCTGCTATGTAGTGCTTTCATTTTGATAAAATAAAAGAGAAAATCAATTGAAAAGTACATTTATGTTAAGTACATTATATGTGACCCTGGATCACGTCACCAGTCTCGAGTCGCACGGGTATATCTGAGGCAATAAACAATACAGTGTATGGCTCAAAATTATAGATTTTTCTTTTATGGCAAAAATCATGAGGATATTCAGTAAAGATCATGTTCCATGAAGATATTTAGTAAATTTCCTACCGTAAATATAGAAAACATGTATTTGTGTGAGTGAATGCGGCACAATCGTGATCATAAATGAACAACTTTAAAGGAGATTTTCTCAATGTTTCCATTTTTTTGCATCCTCAGATTCCAGATTTTCAATAGTTGTATCTCGACCAAATATTGTCCTATCCTAACAAACCACACATCAATGGAAAGCTTATTTATTCAGCTTTCAGGTTATGTATACATCTCAATTTCATCAAATTGGCCCATGTGACTGGTTTTGTGGTCCAGGGTCACATATGGAAACGTTGCTCTTTAAAAGTGTGTGAGTTTGCCATGACGCATCACTGATCTGAAATCATGATGGTGAGATCAATCTCTTTCTTGAACATGACAGTGATTCCTGGTAAACTAGGAGGATCAGACACAAACACACATAAGAAAATGCAGATTAAGTCAAGCAGAAATGCTTTGATCGCCCAAAACCGTGTAGAAGATTGTTAGATATCTGTAAAACATGGAGACATTACACGAGAGACACGCACTGCATACCATACTCTATACACTTTCTCATGTATGGAAAGTTTAGATGCATTATGCTTTCTCATCAGAAACCATCACTAAAGCATAGTGCCAATTCTCTAAAGATTTAACATTTCAAATCTGCAATTAAAATGCAAATTTCACGTCTTCACGTGCTATGAAACGACAGGCCAGAGCATTAAAGGATATCCCTGTCATTCTGAATACTCGTCCCATGTTCTCGGTCTGAGCCGCATGGAGACTCATTCCCAAGATCCTGCTTTGTGAAAACACTCCAACAGCCAATCAGAACGCTGGAAAACTCTCCGCAATCTGGTGGGAAATTTCCTCAATGTACTCAAACGTCAGTCATCTTTAAAAGCTGCATCTCGGCTGTAAAACATTCTCACTCGTTTAGTGCATGAAATGATTTCTCAGACGTCCGGCTCCGGCTCGCTCTCATCTGAATTCTGCTTGTGTTTCTCGCTTCTCCTTCATTATGCATGAAGATGATAAATTACAGACCTTGGACTAAATCAGAGGCAACAGCGCTGCTAATTACCGTTGTTTGAAAAGAAAACCACACCGGCGAATTAGCCTTGTGTGTTTATATTCATTAGTAGTTCATTTAAGACGCCAAGCCTCTCCTGAGTGTCGACTTCAGGACATACTGTGAAAGAGAAGAGAAGTTAGTCAATGGTGGAAACAGGGATGCAGAGGTGGACTGAACTACAAATGTTTAATAGATATTAGAATGATCGTAAGCTAACGAAGCAATGCAATTATTATAGCAAGCATTCAAATATGCAGTGCACGTAATTAGTTAGTAAAACTATCAGTCTATCATGTATTTTAGTGATCATCATAAATCATGTCATCCTGTGAAAACACACGAAGAGTTCAGATGCAAAAGATGCTGAAACTTTCTTCTAGAATGATCATTTTTATAAAGCTCGTATATTTAAGGTCAGTAATTTCACTTAAATGACAATTAATAGGTAATTTGCATTGCCATTTAAGTGAAATGATTTACCTTAAATATACAAGCTTGATAAAAATGATCATTCTAGAAGAAAGTTTCAGCATCTTTTGCATCTGAACTCTTCGTGTGTTTTTGTGATATCAACAATTAAAAATTTGGAGCACAACTAACATGAACCAAAAATAAGAAAAAAGCTAATATGATGGTCCAGTATTGTGTGTAAATACCCCAGTACGTGTCAGACGGTTATCCAGCAGAACATGTTCCTACATCAACATCCTCGTTGGTCCTGGAACAACATTCTGCAAAACTGACAAAACAACATTTTTGATGTTTTCATGACATTTTGATGACATTCAACATTTTGCAAAACAGATTTTCCAATATAGATGATCTTAGTTAATTCCATAAATAACATTATCTAACAATATTTGTTAAAGGTACAATATGTAATTTTTTTGCTTTAAAAATAGCAAAAATCACTATATCTATGTTATATATATTTTTTTAGTTGTGTACTTACATTATCCCGACTGTTTCCAACAACTTTCAAACCAGGAGAAATTTGTAATTTAAT
This sequence comes from Rutilus rutilus, assembly GCF_951802725.1. Lineage (NCBI taxonomy): Eukaryota > Metazoa > Chordata > Actinopteri > Cypriniformes > Leuciscidae > Rutilus > Rutilus rutilus. The sequence continues at coordinate 31,554,789 of NC_140227.1, forward strand.
TCGAAGACCCGTCCCGTTTCTTTATTTCCGTTTTGTCGCCGTCGATGGCGTCATATCCGCGTTCTCCCTGGTTTCCGCTCGTATTGCCATAGCAACCAGAGCCCTCTGATAGTAACCAAGGCGACAGACGTGGACAACTGTGTAGTTGGCAATGTCTATCTGCACGCTGTTGTTGTTTCGCTCAAACATTATGGACCATGGCAAGCAGACTTTGGATAAAAAAGGAGAATATCAGCGCGGTGTTTTCGAGATGCCGAGAGCTCCACGTCCGAGACTTCGACCGCTCCTACATGTACTTTATTAAACAGGTGAGCACATTTACATAAAACTAATCAATGTTATATAGTTCAACAATGATAAAATGTTAGAATATGATCTGTATGTTATTCTAATGTTGATCTCGCTCACTGCTAGTCTCATACAGACAAACTAACACATACATTTCAACACATTTAAATGCAGTTTAGTGTGCTAGTGTAATGCGCTGCCTCACAATTACCTCACACCTTTAATTTGTCTAATAAACTGACCTGTGAGTTGTAATCTGCACTTGCGTGTAGTTCGGCAGAATGACATTTTCCTTTTATATCCGCGGGACTCGCGTCGCGTGTGGAGCTGCTAGCTGTCTCTTAGCAATCCCGACCTGCTTCATATCACAGTCATGATAAAAGCATCGATGTATTCACTCATCCATAAACATTATTAGATCGGTCGGCTTGACGTTGACGACAAGATCCATAATTCTTAGCAAATGTTGCGTCATCATTTGTTATTGTAAGAGGTTAGCGACCCCTAGCGGCGAAAGAATTGACATATTGTACGTTTAGCGTTACTTCCTGAAAATACTGTTCATTGTTAGTTCATGTTTTCTCAGATCCATTACATAAAATTAACAGATACAACTACTGACTTTAAAAGTGTAATAGTAAATGTTTCAATTAACATGAACCAAGATGATTAACTTCTTGTTGCTAATGTCAGCAAAGCTTATTGTGAAGTGTTTTCTAAACTCACATCTGAACCGCTGGAAATACAAGTCACAAAGTAACTTTAATCACTGTAAGAATGTATGTGATCTACTGTAATCTGTACTGTAATCCAGCCTAATCTGATCGACTTCTCGCTTGACGAGAAATATGGATAGGTCGACATCCTCTCATGCAGGTTTGGGAATCTGGGAAGTCGAGTATCAATGAGTTTCATCTCATCTTTCCCGTTTGAACTGTCCGAGGTTCGCTGAGACTGACACGCGAACACTTGACTTGACTTGATGAGGAATGACTGTTCACAAACAGGATCAGTGTATGGACAGAATGCAGAGTTTGACAAGTTTTGCACATGCACTGAGGACTCACTCAAACACTGATCTTCACATCAGAAACACTAAACCACAGTAAAGCGATGCCTCGAAACTATGCACTTGAACAGTCTCTTCCTCATTCCCAGCGTTCTTACAAAGAACAGCTTTTACTGTGGAAAAAGAAAAAGGAAAAAAAATAGTATGAATGATGTTCACACACTTTTCCTTAAAAATAATCACTTTTTGGGCTTATGAAGTCTCAAACATTTACACACATCCAAATAATCAGCATTAAAAGCTTGATTTTCACCACACACTTTAAAGGATTGGATTCATTGGATGTAGATATAACGCACACATGCGTGTCAGACACACACACACACACACACACGCACAAGGCGATGCCCCGAGGACAGCCTTCCAGCGAAATACTTCACACTACAAGCATGTTTACCTTCGGCCAACCGGCTTCATTTGCACATCACAGGCCGTCCTCATCCTTCATCTGCCTCTGACCCTGGATCAGTTATTCTACACTGACCTCGAGAGCCACGCAAGGTCTTTCCTCTTATAAACACAACAGAGGATAAAGGTGAAGTGTGTGTGATGTGTTTGATGTTGAAATTCTTTATTCTTTACTTCTCGCTTGATGAGAAATACGCCCAGCCTCACAAACTGACCTATTCCTGAACCAAAGATGCAGATAATCTGAAAACGAATCGCGTTTGGCGACGTTACACACTTCACCTTTACAGCGCGAGTGCTGAGAAATAAAACTAACACTACAAAGTGTTTACATTTAATCACACTTAAGTGAAAAGTTTGGTAACACTTTATAATAGGGTCCTTTTAGTTAATTACAGTTAAACAAACGGGTGTGTGTGTGTGTGTGTGTGTGTGTGTGTGTGTGAGAGAGAGAGAGAACAGAGGAGAGTCTGCTGGAGAGAAGAGCGAGACAGAGCTCATAATAAAACAAGAATCAACATCAGATCGAGTGTGTGTGTGTGTGTGTGTGTGTGTGTGTGTGTGTGTGTGTGTACAGAGGAGAGTCTACTGGAGAGAAGAGAGCGAGACAGAGCTCGTAATAAAACAAGAATCAACATCAGATCGAGTGTGTGTGTGTGTGTGTGTGTGTGTGTGTGTGTGTGTGTGTGTGTGTGTGTGTGTGTGTGTGTGTGTGTGTCTGTGTCTGTGTCTGTGTGTGAGAGAGAACAGAGGAGAGTCTGCTGGAGTGACTGGATTTAACAGGGGAAAATGTGAATAAAACAAATGATTATCAGTTTAAACTAACAGTTGGACTCGACATAGTGTTCATTACAACGAAAATTTCGGACTCGGTGTGCAAGGACCTTTATGCATCGCTTTCTGCAGGACTTTTACAGGCTTTTCTCAAACCACTGAAGTGACGTCGACGTCCAGGTTAGCAGTAGCATTAGCCGTCAGGCAAGTGTTATTTAAATAAACTCCTGATGTACTTACAAACTTTCCAATGCCTCGTTTTATGAGTACAGAACCTATTTGTGCTACTGTAGAAGTTTGGTGCATTCTGGGCATTATTAGTGCGGTAATTTACCAGATACAGCCTTGGATCCGTTAGCGCCTGCACTAAACCATCCGGCTGATATCTCTAAACGAGCTCTAACTTTAATAATGTTCAACCAAGGGGGAAAAGGCTTCTGGGGGGGGGGGGGGTTCGGCTCGAGGTCATGGTGCAAAGGACCCTAGGCTGATTTACTCCGAACCGTCCCTTTAACGAACGGACACTGATTATAATGCGCAACCAAAAGCTTTTTTCCTCCTGATTTCCACATTAAAGTAAGGTATTCAGTTTTCTCAGACCTGTTGAGCTCTTGCCAGACTGAGTGGAGTTTCATGATAAAGTGCTGTCAGAGATTGTGTCGCGTGAAGAACGAGTCTTTTCTTCTCAGAGACAAACGACCGTCGCGTTTTACACTCAAATGGATTTCACTGGCACTAAAAGTTAAGCACAACTTGTGGAAGAGTACAAAAAAAAAAAGAAGTGATTAGTGAAATATAATCTTGGGAATTCAAAACTCATTATTTCCATCAACATGTAATGAGTAAATGTACAAGCATTCAGTTATAATAATACACAATGATACTTTAGTAATGAAGTACAATAACTCTACACTTCACAGCCCTCAGTATGAACATCATTCATTCAGAAACTTGGCAGCTCGTGTGGTTTCAACACACCTCGAGTTCACAGATGCCGCTTTTAATCCAGTGTCATTGTTGTGGGTCGATGTGCAAAACTGGTTTAGGTGTTCGTCACCGGCATTCCTCGTCCACCAGCCAATATGCAAATCCTGCGTTGGCAGAGACAGAAGAATATATGAGAGTTTTCGCTGGTCTACTTTAACAGGCAAACACACTGGTAATGCAAACCACACCGGCACACCATCTAGAAGTTGAAGGATCGCATACGAAGATTAACTAAGCGTGATCCTGCGCAGTCACACTTTAGTCTTTCAGCGTTAAATCTAGACCTTTGCAGTCGTTCTGGACAGAAAGGAGGAGAACTGGGAAAACTTCTGGCTTGCATTAAAGGAAGGTTTTAACTGCAGAAACCTTGTAAACTTGTACAATTGCAGGTCAAGATGTGCAACGAGTTGAAAAGATCATCAAGGTCGAACACAAACAGACGCCCGACCTGTAGAACATTAACTTTCCTCGTCTTCGTTTCTAACGAATCGACCGGAGATAACGTGGTATTACTGTCTAAGCTAATAAGTAAAAAGTTGACTTTGCCCTAAAATGATGAATCTCACGAGAACGTTCCCCGGGTCGTAAAATAAAAAAATCATATTTTTAGGACCAAAATGTTTTTATGCACAAATGCACATTTATACTGCAATGCAATCTAAAATAAATTATATTTGATTACTTAAGTATGCACAGATTTATTTTGTATATTTACATTTATTTGCAAAGAAAAAAAAATACTGGCATACTTTTTATTAGTATAATTTGATTAGTGTAAAGAAAAATGATTGTAAGTAATAAGAATGCGCTTAATTAAGGGGAAATAATAGTCCTTGATATTATGTTTTTATCTTTTGAATTTGGCGTGAAATATGATCCAGACATGTTTCACACTCCAAAATCTGAACTCAAACTAAAGCATTAGAAGTTGCTCCATTAGTTTCATTGTAAGGGGCTGTAATGAAGCGCGAGCATGTCTTCAGCTGTGTAAATGAACACATCAGGAGCCTCAATGCTCTCGGTGTGGGGCCGCTAGTTTAAGATGAATTAAGAGCGCGATATCAGTCTCCATCTATACAGCTCCGCTCGACTGGATGAAACACGCTCACCTCGACCCAAACGCTCCCAGACTCATAAACTAAACCTGAGACTAACAAATCTATTGTGTGTGTGTCCTTTGCACTCCTGTCCCACAATGCTCCTCTGTTGAGAGGTGGTCCCGGGAGGACGGCACATAAAGCATGCATGTGAAGCCTATATCACAGGGTTCATGTGACACTGAGTCTCCAGTCCAGACCAGGAGAGCATTCCTCTTTCTGTTCACGCCGCTTATCGGGTTCCAGGCTGGAGAAATGAAAGAGAGAACGGCATGAGAACAACAGCGTCAAAGAAAGAAAGCCCTCATAAAGAAAGAGAGAGAGAGAGATGTAAGGTTAAGAGACACAAGTGAAGAGAGGAAAATCACTATTATTGACCAGACTTTCATGGCACAGGAGAGACGTGATGTTTACATGAAGAACCAGCCTGGTCTCACGTTTCTTCTACAGCTTCAAATAAAATAAAAGAACTTAAAAGCTTTTTTTGGGACCATTATGGGTTGTTTTTTCATACAAATTTTAACATTTTTCACACAATTTCTCCTTACTGCAATTTGCAACAATTACTGCAACTTCATTTTGGGACCATCACTTTTTTTTCGCATGAATTAATTATAATAATTAAAATAAATAAATAATTACATCTCAGTATAAAGCCAGTAATACAAAAACAAAACAAAAAACAAAACAAAAAAAACAATATGACCCATTAGATATGTGTTTAAATGAAGTACCAACATTGTGAAAATTGTTTCTTCTAAAACTTGAAATAATATAAAAATAACTTTTAAATGAAGCTTAATTTTGGGACCATTATATTTTTTTCATACAAACTTAGCATATTTTCCCCTCAAGTTCTCCCTACTGAAATAATCAAGAAAGCAAATACATTAATAAATAAAACACATTGTGCGTGAATAGATTTTTTGTAACTCCATCATGACAAAAGAAGTTAAAACGAATTACTGGCATATAAAATCCAGTAATACTACAGAGTAATATTCATTAGATGTCTAAATGAAGTACCAACCTCGTCTCAGTTGTTTCTCCTAGAAGATCCACGATGAAATGGAAACAGAATCAAACATTTGACACATAAAACTTGATGAGAAATGATGAGATCTGTGGATTCCTGGATGTTCGTCTCAGGAGGAACAGAACAAGCGTTGAGTGTGGAGAAACGGCACGTACCTCGAGAGTTACATCAGGACAAATGTGATATTACAGCTCAATATTATAAAGCTGCAAAGAGATTATCATGACTGAATGTAACGTTGAAACGATGACGAGTTGAACATGCATTGATTATCAGAGGGAATGAAGGTCAAGCTCTCCAGACCTGTGTATGGAAAACTGCATGCAATTATGAATGTGTCACATGACCTTATGATGTTTAATCATGTGCATTTTGGTGCAAAAATGTCTCAACTTTTGACAGTCTCACCACATAATGATACAAGAAAGATTACGGTTGACATTCGGTTCATTTGGCAAATAAGAAATGGAGATGATGTTGCATAAAGCACAAAACTGTGGAGTCATCCAGGTCCTTTGTGCATGCAGGCAAAAAAAACTATAGAAATGTTGAGCACAATATGCATGTAAAAAACTATAGAAATGTTGAGCACAATATGCATGTAAAAAACTATAGAAATGTTGAGCACAATATGCATGTAAAAAACTATAGAAATGTTGAGCACAATATGCATGTAAAAAACTAAAGAAATGTTGAGCACAATATGCATGTAAAAAACTATAGAAATGTTGAGCAGAATATGCATGTAAAAAACTAAAGAAATGTTGAGCACAATATGCATGTAAAAAACTAAAGAAATGTTGAGCACAATATGCATGTAAAAAACTATAGAAATGTTGAGCAGAATATGCATGTAAAAAACTAAAGAAATGTTGAGCACAATATGCATGCAAAAAACTAAAGAAATGTTGAGCACAATATGCATGTAAAAAAACTAAAGAAATGTTGAGCACAATATGCATGTAAAAAACTAAAGAAATGTTGAGCACAATATGCATGTAAAAAACTATAGAAATGTTGAGCACAATATGCATGTAAAAAACTAAAGAAATGTTGAGCACAATATGCATGTAAAAAACTAAAGAAATGTTGAGCACAATATGCATGTAAAAAACTATAGAAATGTTGAGCACAATATGCATGTAAAAAACTAAAGAAATGTTGAGCACAATATGCATGTAAAAAACTATAGAAATGTTGAGCACAATATGCATGTAAAAAACTATAGAAATGTTGAGCACAATATGCATGTAAAAAACTAAAGAAATGTTGACCACAATATGCATGTAAAAAACTAAAGAAATGTTGAGCACAATATGCATGTAAAAAACTATAGAAATGTTGAGCACAATATGCATGTAAAAAACTATAGAAATGTTGAGCACAATATGCATGTAAAAAACTAAAGAAATGTTGAGCACAATATGCATGTAAAAAACTAAAGAAATGTTGAGCACAATATGCATGTAAAAAACTATAGAAATGTTGAGCACAATATGCATGTAAAAAACTAAAGAAATGTTGAGCACAATATGCATGTAAAAAAACTAAAGAAATGTTGAGCACAATATGCATGCAAAAAACTAAAGAAATGTTGAGCACAATATGCATGTAAAAAACTAAAGAAATGTTGAGCACAATATGCATGTAAAAAACTAAAGAAATGTTGAGCACAATATGCATGTAAAAAACTATAGAAATGTTGAGCACAATATGCATGTAAAAAACTAAAGAAATGTTGAGCACAATATGCATGTAAAAAACTATAGAAATGTTGAGCACAATATGCATGTAAAAAACTATAGAAATGTTGAGCACAATATGCATGTAAAAAACTATAGAAATGTTGAGCACAATATGCATGTAAAAAACTAAAGAAATGTTGACCACAATATGCATGTAAAAAACTAAAGAAATGTTGAGCACAATATGCATGCAAAAAACTAAAGAAATGTTGAGCACAATATGCATGTAAAAAACTAAAGAAATGTTGAGCACAATATGCATGTAAAAAACTAAAGAAATGTTGAGCACAATATGCATGTAAAAAACTATAGAAATGTTGAGCACAATATGCATGTAAAAAACTAAAGAAATGTTGAGCACAATATGCATGTAAAAAACTATAGAAATGTTGAGCACAATATGCATGTAAAAAACTATAGAAATGTTGAGCACAATATGCATGTAAAAAACTATAGAAATGTTGAGCACAATATGCATGTAAAAAACTAAAGAAAGTTGACCACAATATGCATGTAAAAAACTAAAGAAATGTTGAGCACAATATGCATGTAAAAAACTATAGAAATGTTGAGCACAATATGCATGTAAAAAACTAAAGAAATGTTGACCACAATATGCATGTAAAAAACTAAAGAAATGTTGAGCACAATATGCATGTAAAAAACTATAGAAATGTTGAGCACAATATGCATGTAAAAAACTATAGAAATGTTGAGCACAATATGCATGTAAAAAACTATAGAAATGTTGAGCACAATATGCATGTAAAAAACTATAGAAATGTTGAGCACAATATGCATGTAAAAAACTATAGAAATGTTGAGCACAATATGCATGTAAAAAACTATAGAAATGTTGAGCACAATATGCATGTAAAAAAAACAGACAAAAGCAGTACGGTCGGATGCCATTCCAGACATAACAATGATTTGGGAGTGTCAATCGAGTTCAACCTTTTACTTTGACCTCTAACCGCTTAAATTGCCATTATTACTCTATTCTAAGCTTATGTTAAACTAAAGCACTTCATTAGACCTCAGATTTGAGCTTTATAAATGAATCTGAACCGATTTCCTAGTAAATTGGGTCATGAATCTCATCCATCGATTTCATCTCGCCTCTTTTTCTGCTGCAATTCAGTCGGACGTTCCCCTATAAAACTGAACATTATTAATGCAGTGCATGTAGGGAAATACAACATACAGGTCTGACAAATGTGAGGAGAAAGAGAAACGGTTTCTCTCAGCCGTCGCTCGGTTTAAACTCCGTAATCCCATTAACATGTTGATGTTTTAATTCTTTTAAGAAACTGGGTCTGAAAATAACCGAGAACTAGTAGCCTACTTAAAGTCTGAGTCTCGCCTCGTGTTCAGACTCACGTTTAACAAACTACAGTCTGAGTGAATCAGAGCTCCTGTACTTTGACTTTCTACATCATTAAAATAAGGTTCTGTGTCTTTAAGCGAGCGCAGAGAGCAGAACGTCGAAGGATTTGTCTCACTGGCTTATTAACTCGAGGAATACTTACACAGTTTCATATTTCCAAACCTCAGTGAGCAGAAACATTGCAAATGTGAATATGTTTGCATGAAACGTGCAGTTTTTTTAGCTTTAATTTTAAAGAAACACGCTGAATCATTTACATACTCAGATGAGAAATGAGTGATGCTGATTGGTCAAGTGGATTATATCACAGCACAGATACAGTAGAAGCAGTGAAATATTATTGCACTGTAAAACAATTTTCTATGTGAATATATTGTAATTTCAGGTGTCACATGACCCTTCAGAAATCATTCTGATGCGATGATGATGATTGTCAATCTTAAAGAACAGCATTTACTTGAAATAGAAATCTTTTGCAGAATTATAAATGTCACTTTTGATCAATTTAATGCATCCTTGCTGAATAAAAGTATTTATTTATGTTTTAACCCATCGGTGCTCCTCGCATTACCTTTTTTTAATTATATTTCAACTTCTTATATTTTTATTTAATATTTTATTGTACTAAATTACATTTATCCAGTATTTATAATCCATTTATTAACTGAAAATGTCATTTCTAACTTAAACTCTCATAAATCTTGAACGCTTTGAAGCGCAGACTTCAGTTCGGCATCTTTCTAAAGACGACACTTGGCAAATTATTGCTGAATACTATTTACAATTTTTATTTGAAATATAAATTTTCCAAAACATGGAATCAAAAGCCATAAATCTAAACAAATTTGAGGTTGATGATGTATCAAAAAAAATTGCTTTCGGTAAGATTTAGTTTGAGTGTTTTTGACCCCGAGGAGCACAAGACCATTTAACCTTTTCAAAACCTTAACCAAGTTTTGTACCATTCCAATGGTACAAAATAAAATAAAATAAAACCAAACGTAACCCCAAAAGACAAACATCTGAGCAGCAGTGCAAACCAACCATCAGACACTGCTGCGTCCCATCAATGATGCACCAGGAAACAAAATGGTAACACAAGTTTGACAGTGTTTGAATGTGAACAAAGAAGTCTAGTAGGAATCGCCCGGATCGTTTACCCTGCTTTACACCCCTGCTCATTAATGCATTTCTTTTGCTAAAACCTCAATGTTTATAATGAACAGTTGCAATGTTTGCGTGACGTCGCACACCCACAACACAACTTTTCCCACATCGAAAGGAAAACGTAATGAATTTACTTAAGATGAGTCTCTGCTGCACATCTAATAACTCAGCTGTCATCTTGTGTATATGCTATCGAGGAACTTAAACATTTCCATTCTGCCAGCCTATAATTATGTAGGCAACACAAGTTGTGCTAGTTCTTTAGTTTGTGTTTTCTAGGCCAGTTTCTCATCACACATCTAACCTAATTTGTCGGCACTAATCAGTAAAATGTAGAAGTACAAGCGCAGCTATTCAGAGATGGTCTCCACATCACATGCTATGAATTATTTATATATGCAAATGCAGAGCTTCGACATGCATTCGATAAACCCCTCCCCGACCTCGACGCCACACACAATAACAAACACACATCAATTTTTCTTAAGCAGTGACACTTCTGAGTCCTTCTTCCAGGATTCTGGATAAGATCCGAATGTTTTGGTGTTGTTATTCTGGGCGAGTCTTTGGCTACGGATGAGATGTTGTTCATAGTGTCTTTTGTAATGTGAAAAATGATATCGGCCCACCGCACAGATCTCGGGTTCAGGCGGATGCTATCGACTTACTGTGTGTTCGCTTCACTGGCTACAACAAATGAAGCTGGAGGGATGGCACACCGGTCCGATGTTTGCTGATAAGGGAAGACGCGAGACGCAATCTCACTGACTTCAGTCCTCACGAAGCTTCAGTGCTTTAACTCTGAGCTACTCCTGTCCTGTCCTGTCCTGTCTGTCCTATGAAATAACACAGAAAACACTTCAAAATAGGTGAGCGACAGATGGCAGACGGCACATTTAAACCCTGCTAAATATTAACTAGAAGCTACTGTTCGGTGTCCGAATTGTGTGCAAACAGCAGCTTGTCAGACCGAATGTTTGATTAAGTTTCAGGTGCTTACGGTTTCATATGCTTCAACGGATCGTTCACACAAAAAATAAAGCTCCCCCAAATCTGTGAGACTTCCTTTCTTCTGTCTTAAGTTATTTAAAAATGTGTCTGTGTTTTGTCCATACAATGAAAGTCAATGGGGTCCAAAATGACGACTAAACCAGTTGAAATACTACGGTGACTTACTTTCTTCTGTGAACAACAAACAAAGTTATTTACATTTTTGTCTCAGTGTTTTATCCATACAAAGTTAATGGGGTCCAAAATGACTTTCATTGAATGGACAAAACCAGTTGAAATATTACGGTGTTTTGCAGAAGATCGAGAGTCATGCTGATTTGGTGAATAAATGATTGACAGATTCGTTTTTGGTTGAACCGTCCCTTTAAAGCTGATGCATACACATTCTCAATGCTAAAAACGTTCTCATATTTCAGTTTAACATGCAAAGTAAACGATGAGCAAGTGAATCTCAGGGTTCTCTGCGTTTTTCCGCACACAGACGACAATGTTGTCGAAACGATCCGGTTCACAAAGATCCGTGTAAACGCTGTATTCTGCTGTCAGGCCAGTAGATGGCGATGTTCTTTGTAAAGAAACACTACACGCCTATAGACTGAACACGTAACACTCATGTGCACGACGTCACCATTTTCAAAGATTTGCATTTTTTTAGTTCACTCTGAGACGATAACGGTATCGTTATCAAAAACTTGCACTTTGAACCCGGTTTCCTTAAGTTTGCGTTTTTTAGGCCCCCAAAACGCCATTGTCATGTAAATGACCAGCCAAAAAACATAAAAAGTGTTCTGTTTTTAGTTTAAAAGGTGTTGTGTAAATGGCCTCTGATCAAATCCTCATCACATTTCGATGGAAGCTTGTTTTCGCCACAGAATAAAACATTTTAAAAGATAATTGTGACTTTTTAATCATGCAATTCTGACTTTATATCTCGAAATTGTGAGAAAAAAAGTCTGGATTGCGAGATAAAAAGTCGCAATTGCCTTTTTTATTTTTAATTCTGTGGCCGAATCAAGATTCCATACATTTCACCCCAAAATCAAATGGTTCAAAAAGTTTAAAATCAAAAAGTTAAAATCAAATCAAAAAGTTTAAAATCAAATCAAAAAGTTTAAAATCAAATCAAAAAGTTAAAATCAAAAGGTCTATTTAAGGTTCACCAAGATCATATGTACAGCAATGCATACGTACATTGTCCCACTGAACTGAATGTGGCACAACTAATTAATTTAGGAACGATTCACACACACGTCGTTCTGTTTTTACACACAGCAGCTTTAAACAAATCAGAAACAAAAGAAAACAAAAACAAATGACGCACTGAGCTTTGAACAAAAGAGTGTAGCTCTTTTATAATTATTAATATCAAGTCCTTTACAAATAGTCACCGTGTACAGCAGCCGTTTGCATGGCAAGGTTCACAGTCCAGCATTCATCACACATGTTCTGCAAGCCCTTACAGATCCGTCTCCCATGCGAGACAGAGTCAGATATGTTCTTTAATCTCATCAGAGATCAGATCAGTCTTAGAATTAAAAAAAAACATCTTTGAGACCAAACACAAATGCATCAGTTACGGATTAGTTGTTTCCTTTTAACTGGCGTGAAGTAGTGCATATCGAGCGCAGTAAATACCTCGCCGTTGCAATACCATTACAGACGGTGCATCATTTTATTTTGCCAATGCTCATTGAGTGAATCTCACGACAGCTCCAGATCACATGCCTATGGAAGCTCGTGTCCGCCACAGAATAAAACATTTTAAAAGATAACTGAGACTTTATAAAACGCACAATAGTGAGATAAAAAGTCAGAATTGTGATATAAAAACTAATCTTTTTTTCTCAGAATAGCATGTTTATATCTCACAACTCTGACTTCATAACACGCAATTGTGACTTTATAAAATCACACAATTCTAAGATAAAAAGTCAGAATTGTGAGATAAAAACTATTCTTTTTTTCTCAGAATAGCATGTTTATATCTCACAATTCTGACTTCATAACACGCAATTGTGACTTTATAAAAATCACACAATTCTGAGATAAAATGTCAGAATTGTGAGATAAAAAGAGCGGGAACAAGCTTCCATACATTCGTATTTTTTTATTATACATTTTGCATAAAGAAAATGAAGTCTATTGAAGGATAATTAAGACTTTTTTGCATTGTGACATTTTCATGAAGGTTATGCACACACCGAACCGTGTTCAACTTCTGAGTCGAGGTTTCACTGATTCTAATTAGTCATTTTTAGTCATCAAAATCAAACTAAAGACAGTTATTTTTACTTTTTTTTAACAGTAAAACGAACTGAAAAAGCTTATTTTCCATGCAAAATAAAAAAATAATCACAATGCAAAACAGAATTTTTTATTTTAGGATGAAATATTCTGAGATTCACTCTATTAGCATTTCCTATATAGCTGTTAATATTGATGCTTCTGAAAAGGTACTACAAACCACATGTCTTTTTTTTTTTCTTCCCCCAATTAGGGTTGTTTACTTGTGGATAACGAGATGATAATGATAATTACCTGCATAGGGAGAGAACATCATGTTGCATTTATACTGTTCTACAGAATCTACACAATGCTAGAAGTGCCTATTAGCAGAAGAGCAAGAGCCGTAGACCTGCTCTAGGCCTGATCTAAGTGTGTTGCTTTACCAAAAGAGCACTAATTGTTTGTTTTGTTTTCCTAGGAGTAATGAGTTGCCTTGCTAGGGAAAGATTTGCGTGCGAGTGTGTGTCAGTCTCTTGCACGGGGCGGCTGATAATATTGTTGCGTCGGTCGAGAGCGTCGAGGTTGTCCGTCTCCTCCTCTTCGAAATTCAAGGGAATTCTCATAGTAAATGTCTTCGTCATCCTGTAAAGAAGTTACCAGGACATGAGTGACTAATGTTACTAATAAACGCAAGTCTAGTGCATCAGTCATGGCAAACAAGACTGCTCTTTAAATAAATACAACACAGCCAAAATTTTAATTTTGGGAATTTGGAACGTGTGTCTTTAATGAACATTTTAGCATTTAAAATGTCTGTTCCAAAGCTTGCTGTATTTCGTGCTGCCTGCATAGGGAACTGTCTACCAAGGCAGCATACAAACTGAAATGAAACTTGGAAAAGGTTGTGAAACTCACATAAATAGTGAGTTTTACATTAGCATAATAATCACAATGCTTTAATACAGGGGTTTTCAAACTAGGGTCAGTTTAACAGTGTGGAATAACAAGAACAAGAATCAAAACAATGGAGGATATGCTGCTTTGCATCACTCTTTATGCACTCTTCTTCGACTAACGCACTGCGTAACTGTGCATATCGCCACCTAGTGGAGCTTCGGTCTCGTCATTCACCTTGCGCATGCGCTGTTGTACACGCACGCGGTCTCAAAAATTGGGTTGCATGTGGGCTGAACCGTCCCGATGACGAAAGTTACGTCACGTGGACAGTGTGCGCAAACCGGACGGCCGAAGTTTACTTTGGGTTTAAAGTATCTCAGGTGATCTGATGCTTACCCACACATCCATGTGCAGAGGTTTGATATTGTGAAGCAGAACTTCTTCGCAGTTTCCGTAGTCGCTGAACACGACCACAGCCGTCGAGCCCGAAGGGTGGACAGCGTCGATTCTCGCCCGATAAAACTGCCACGAAGATGCAAGATGTTACACAAGTACACAACATTTAATATGCAACTAAAGCGTATAATAATTAGTGCTGGGCAACGATTAACCGCAGCCAAAATAAACGTTTGTGTTTACATAATATATGTGTGTGTACTGTGTATAATTATTTTGTGTATATATATATATATATATATATATATATATATATATATATATATATATATAAAATACACACATATGCATGTATATATTTAAGGTTTTTTTTTAGATATATAAAATATTTATATATATATATATATATATATATATATATATATATATATATATATATATATATATATATATATATATATCATATAAATTATGTATAAATATACATGCAAATATTTCTTAAATATATATACACATGCATGTGTGTATTTATATATATACAAAATAATTATACACAGTACACACACATATATTATGTAAACACAAACTTTTATTTTGGATGTGATTAATCGCTTATAATTAATAGTCGCCCAGCACTAATAATAATAATAATAATAATAATAATAATAATAATAATAATAATGCAAAAAAAAGAATAATCACTGACCTTATTGTCTTCCCAGTAGAGTGCGAGACACTGGTCACCAGCTTTCCAGTTTTCGTAATTATTCGCGTCCGCTGGCTCTCTCTGACCTTTGATTGGCCCGGATCTCTTTCTGGGGGCGGAGTTATGCGTGTTGGTCTGCTTTTGAGGCGGGCCTGAAGACTGTGGTTTGATTGGACCGGTCCGTCTGTGTTCTAAATCACCATTAGGGATCTGCGTGTTTGAAACCCCAGTCGCTTTGATGAACTGGCCTGATCCCACATCCTGCGAAAAGTCTTTTTTCATTGAATCCTGGGAACGCTCAAAGTAGCCCGAGTTTGGCCTTTCAGGCTTGCCTTTCCGTCTGTTGTTCGCCTCATATCTGGCTTTAGGATCTGGACCGGATGCAGCAGGATTTGAGGATTTGGGTGCCGTGGATCCATTTGATTGGTTTTTCCTTTCGGACCATCCCGTCCCATCATGCTCTTTCCATCCACCATTATGAGGTTCCTGCTGGAAGCCCTTTGACCCACTATGGTCCTTTCCTTGCTGTTCCCTGGGCTTCCCCGTCGAGGAAGATGCGATTCTAGCATCTTGACTGTCGTTCTTCCATCGCTCTGATCCTCCTCTTCCCGTTCGCTCGCCATCCCTCCATTTCTGTGGCTGGGAAAAGTTGGCTGGAGTAGGTTTAGGGAAGTCTCCGTCCCTCTGGAAACGTGGAGGCCTGTCGTTCCTCTGCGACCTTCCCTCACTCCGAGGAGGGTGTTTGAACGGGCCGGCGTCTCTGGAGATGTGATCGGCGCTGGGGAAAGTCATCTTTCCTGGGTGGTCTTGTAGTGAAGACTGGTTCTTTGACTCTAGCGAGTTAATTATAAGAAAAACAGGAAGTCAATTGCGCCACAATTTGGGCGGAAAATAATAATTGCCATTTAAAATGTGATTTAATAAAAATCCAGGTTTGCTGTGCTGCACAATTTGGCCAAAATTGTGATTACATATAAAATTATTATAATGAGTTGCTTTAATGTGCAAATGTATGTCAAAGCGACTCAAACTGATGCAGATCATGTGACTCGAGATCATCATCATCAACGACACGTGTAAACGATATATTTATTCAATTCAATTGCAGTCATATCGCAATTTTGGCTTTATTTTGATAAATGCACACATATCCACACATGCTATGCCAATGAATGAAATAGAATATAGTGATCAACCAATATTGATTTTTTTGATGGCCGACGCCGATATATAATAACATCTCAAAGCATTTAATTTAAAGACAGTAAAAACACATGCACAACAATTGCTGAAATAAATTTATATTCATGACATAACATTTACTAAATTAGAAATAAAGAATTCGATAATGAATATAAAAACTGTAAAATAAAGTGATTTATACTTTAGATGGCAACGGAGGATTCTGTAATCCTATTATAGCAGTTTTCACAAATAAAGAAATTGTTAAGGATATGAACTGAAAGGAAATAAACGGGGTTCGTAGTTCAGACACTGTAAAATGAAAAACAACTACAATCAGAGATCTCACTAATCAGACAATATCTTTATTATCTTTCAGACTCTAAAAGACATAAATAGATAAATATAAACTAAATAGATGCAGTGACTGCGGTAACTTTAACAACTGAAAGGATACTATGACAAAGATATGGCTTTCTTTATTCAAACTGATTGATTTTTCATGAATATATGATTGACCTGAAGAATAAAAGCTGCATCATCTACTTCAAAACACTTCAAGCACTTTAAGCACAAACCCTGTAAACACTGTAAAAATGAGATAAATGCTTATTTGCTGAATGCTGACAGTGGATGAGAAAGTATTATAGCTTTTACTAATGATAGAAAAGCAAACGGCAAACACTTCTTTGTATACCGTTCCTTCATTTATTAGACAGAACTGTTAAACCGAGACGGTAAACTAATGTGAGAGTGAAACTAACGTTCTCAGCGCCGTCCAAATAAAACACATCAGCCAAACAGAGAACCGTATCGGCCGATGAAGATAATTAAAAAAGCCGAGCATTAATAGAAAGAATATTTCAATATTTGCTAGGAAAAGCCTGCAAAGATAACCAGAGCTCACTGAATAGCCTGTTGGTCCGCCTATCTTCAGTGCCACTGCATGCATTTAAATCACCTTGATGAGAAATACATCAGAAATAATAAGAGGAAAGTTCTTTCAACAAACCCAGACAGTCTCTTGATGGAAATATCAGGTAATTAAATGCAGGACCCAGTGATGATGCAGTACTCTTCAAAAGCACATTTACTGTGCGCTTCAGGTCATTCACACACTGAAAGGGTTCGTTCACCCAAAAATGAAAGTTCTGTCAGTAATTACTCTCCCTCGTGTCGCTCCAACCCCGTAAGACTTTCGTTCATCTTCAGAACACAAATTAAGATATGTCTGATTAAATCTGAGAGCTGTCTCACTCCTCCATAGGCTTCTAGGTAATCGAGATCTGCCATCCCAGAAAAGTTAGTAAAGACAATGTTTAAAATAGTCCCAGTGACTACAGTGGCTCAACCTTAAGGGGATACTCCACTTTTTTTGGAAATAGGCTCATTTTACAACTCCCCCAGAGTTAAACAGTTGAGTTTTACCGTTTTCGAATCCATTCAGCCGAACTCCGGATCTGGCGGTACCACTTTTAGCATAGCTTAGCATAGATCATTGAATCGGACAGGACCATTAGCCTCTCTCTCAAAAAAATGACCAAAGAGTTTCGATATTTTTCCTATTTAAAACTTGACTCTTCTGTAGTTACATCGTGTACTAAGACCGACGGAAAATGAAAAGTTGCGATTTATACTGTTGGAACTACACTCTCATTCCTGCGTAATAATCAAGAAACTTTGCTGCCGTACCATGAGTCCAGCAGGCGTAATGATATGACGCAGCGCCTGAAAATAGTCCCCAGCTCAGTTAACTTCCAACGTGACCGGGACTAAGTTTGTCTAACCTATTAGACCTATTTTCAGGCGCTGCGTCATATCATTACGCCTGCTGCACTCATGGTACGGCAGCAAAGTTTCTTGATTATTACGCAGGAATGAGAGTGTAGTTCCAACAGTATAAATCGCAACTTTTCATTTTCCGTCGGTCTTAGTACACGATGTAACTACAGAAGAGTCAAGTTTTAAATAGGAAAAATATCGAAACTCTTTGGTAATTTTTTTGAGAGAGATGCTAATGGTCTTGTCCGATTCAATGATCTATGCTAAGCTATGCTAAAAGTGGTACCGCCAGATCCGGAGTTCGGCTGAATGGATTCGAAAACGGTAAAACTCAACTGTTTAACTCTGGGGGAGTTGTAAAATGAGCCTATTTCCAAAAAAAGTGGAGTATCCCTTTAAGTTCATCAAGTGACGAGAATACTTTGTGTGCAAAAACAACAAAAATAACGACTTTATTCAACTCTTCTGGGTTGTAGGTCAGAACGGAGGCTCACTATTGGTCGACGCTGGTCATGTGTGTGATTGCTGGCCAATAGTGAGCCTCCATTCTGACGTACAACCCAGAAGCGCTGCTACACTACGTGAACTCACTCAGAGACACACAGAAGAACATGAAGAGTTGAAGAAAGTCGTTATTTTTGCGCACAAAAAGTATTCTCGTCACTTGCTGAACTTAAGGTTGAGCCGCTGTAGTCACTGGGACTATTTTAACGATGTCTTTACTCACTTTTCTGGGATGGCAGATCTCGATTACAGAGAAGCCTATGGAGGAGTGAGACAGCTCTCAGATTTAATCAAAAATATCTTAATTTGTGTTCTGAAGATGAACGAAAGTCTTACGGGGTTGGAACAACACGAGGGCGAGTAATTACTGACAGAACTTTCATTTTTGGGTGAACTAACCCTTTAAAATGTTAAAACAATGGCACTGAAAGAGCAGAAATGGTTTCTCCACATATTAGCCCTGTCTGTTTTCTCCTAAAGCCATATGTCAGGCAGAGCTTACCCGCCGCAGAGACTTATCTAAAGCTGACTAATAGAAGCGCCTTCATTTGGGACTGGCCATCTGTCTGACGGCCCACCGGGACAGTAATTAAAGCACAATAAACTCTCCGGCTGATCGCGACTTCAAAACCAAGCAGGGTCTTTTATCATCCCAAAAGGGTTTTGAAATATTGTCAAGCTAACTACATTATCCCACGTTTAACTCAGATGCTTGAAATGCTGATTTAAGCTGGAAAATCAGTCAAATGATGTGAAATAGGAGCGATGCAGAGATATGGAAGTGTTCACTACTCTAGAAGGTTGGCACAGAAAAAGAGTTTTCTAAGACTGTTAAAAATTGAAAAAGCTGAAATAAAATTAGTTGAAAGGCCTAAAATTAATAATGAAATACAATTACATTAAAGCTAATGATTAAAACCAATTAAATAAAACTCATGTTAACTTTATTTTTATTTTTAACTTATTTAACTTTAAAGGGTTAGTTCACCCAAAAATGAAAATTCTGTCAGTAATTACTGACATCATGTTGTGTTCCGAAGATAAACGAAGGTCTTACGCGGTTGGAACAACATGAGGGTGAGTAATTACTGACAGAATTTTAATTTTTGGGTGAACTAACCCTTTAAGACAGTTAAAAATTGAAAAAGCTGAAATAAAATTTAAATATTAAAACTTAGAAATTAGGGGGGAAAAAATGAAAAAATAAGTTGAAAGGCCTAAAATTAATAAAGAAATTGATTAAAACTAATAAAATAAAACTTAAAACACTAATTAAAAAAAATAAACGGAGCAAATCCAATAGGGTCCTCACACCATTGGTGCTCGGGGCCTAAAGATACACATTTTGACTAAAATTAAACAATATAACCATAAAAGTGAATAATTTTTTTTTTATCAATACTATAATCAAGGTTCCATTTAAAAATTCCATACTTTTTCCGGACTCAAATTTCCAAACCTCTCTATAGACCATATTTCACATAAATGGTTCATATTTGCCATCTACAGGTATCTGTAAATATTTGTATTTCCTCGGTTTTCTCGAGGTGAACTATGATAAGAAGAACCCGCACATATTCACCTGTGACACATCAGATTGGTGCTGTAAATGTGGTGTGATGTCTGACTTAGATGAGTGTTCGCTCCTTTATCTGTTGCTGTAAACGCCTTGAATTCAGTCGTGTTTGACGAGCACTAAATGATCCATAAACTTTTGCCGTGAAAACACTCTGCTTGTATAATACATTTATTTTTAAAAATACCTGATTATATTTTAGAGAACTGAACAGGGTCTGGAAACACATTTTTTTGTCCATACTTATCTACATCCTAGAAATGACTCAATACTTTTCCAAACTGCGCATGAACCCTAACAGTTCATAAACAATACTAAACACTATTACCATTTGAAAGGAACAAAATAAGCCATGATATTAACCAGTTCAGATATCAATCATTTAAAGAAGCCCTAATATTGGCCATTTTGTAAAGTACGCAAGCGGCGACATGCCAATCTCTCTCGAGACAAACACGGAAGTGACTTAAACTGCAGTTCATCGACTGGCCACTAGAGGCCGGCTGCAGAAGAGACTCAATCCCATAAACCCTCATGTTAAAATGCCCAACTTTACAGCAGAAATAAACATGTCTACAGTCTGGTACAAAAAGTAGTTTTGGTCTATATAGCTAATTTTGTCCTTCATGACGACTGTGAGGCGGGGGAGCTTTTTTATAACCCATCCGTTTAAATTATATTAAGCCTTAAAGTTCTGCATAATTAAGGGCGTGGCCACTTGAGTGACAGGTGGATCGCCGCTGATGTCACTACTAGCCGTTTGTCTGCTGTGTGTTAGCATCACCTCAGCTAATCGGTTTTCCGGGAGTGACGCTGCCAAGATGGCGACGGCCGACTCCGCCCACTTTAGGCTCTTCAGAAACACTACAGGTGATGTCACGGACACTACGCCCATATTTTTTTACAGTCTATAAAAGCACCACAAAAACATAATAAAGGCTAAATAAATCCGAATGTACCGTCAATGGAGAATGTTCCCATTTTAGACTCTAGGAAGTCAAACAGTGTGCTGGGCCCAGACGGTCTTCCTCCTGCTTCCTCATCCTCATCCGGTCTGGATCGCCCCCGTCCACGGCCCTTTCCTGTTAGACGACAAATAAAGCGTCAAATTACAAGGACAATTGTGCCAGTGAGTTTGTGAGTCGGTACTTTCTGAGCTCTCCTCTCGCCTTTGCGTTCGTATTCAGCATGGGTGTGCGATATACATCGTCTACGATAATCTTGTGATTGTTGTTTTAACGATGTGCAATCTGTCATTATAGGATATATCCCTCACATAGAGAGTGCACGTATACACTATGTGAGGTAGTCTAGTATGTTAGACTTCCACTGCGTGATTTACTCCATTAAATGCATTTATAATGCCCTAAATAGTCAAGATAAGGGGCACAAATACCTCTGTATGTCTTTAATATTTATATAATTTAACATAGTTAATCAATATCACACGAAGAGTGCAGTTCTTTGTAAACGTACAAATGTGATATTGATTATATACAACAGTTCAATAAACAAGAAGTTAATATTTTAAGACAATATTGTCTGTTTTTGCTCTGTTTCGCCAACAGAAATAGTTCCAAACAAAGCAACAGGAATATTGCATCTCTGAGCAACACATGGTGAATGAATGAATCGGCTGAATGAATGATTCAGTGACTCACTCATTAACACTGACTTGCTGTTGCCACCAACTAATGGGTTTTAATTTCACATTTAAAATATCTTTTTATTTTTTAAATCATTTCTAATATCAATATTCAACTTTTTATGTTTAAAACATCAAAACATTATTTATGCATTTGTAACTGCAGGTTAAATGCATTCATGTCCCTCTGAGCTCCATTAAATCTGTGTAATTGCATCTATAAATGCCAGATATACCCCTGGTTTCACAGACAGGGCTTAAGACTAGTCCTAGACTAAAATGTAAGTCTGAGCTGTTTCCACTGAAATAAACTTGCACTGACTGATCTTAAAAATATATCAGTGCCTTTTTAGTTTTAAGATGCACATCGGTAATGTTTTTTTCTAAGCATGTTTATAAAAATTACTTAAATGTCCTAATTGATCTATGGTCTAATCCTGGCTTAGTCTAAGCCCTGTCTGTGAAACCGGGCCATAATGTTTTTGTCGATATCACACACTCCTAGCGATTGATCTTGCATTAACATCCTGTTTCATTATATTTCCACACAAAATTACATTTTGGGAAATAATTGCAATGCAGTTTGTGTGCAAAGTCCAGAACAGAGATCGGCCGAAATTAAACAAAATCCTGCCGTTCTTTCCTCTAAACACACGATTGGCAACCGGACGATTGTGTTTATCAGTGGGTTTTATTGCATTTGATTGTTTTTATTGCAGAATGAACTGAATACACAGGAAAAATTTATCTACGCAAACAAAGAAAACGCTCACCCTAAAACGAATCCTACAAGTCTTGTAAGAAACCAACACAATCCTGCCCTGCATCTGCCACCTTCTTTCATGAGAAGCTGCGCATCTAGTGACTATCTGAAGGTTTCTGGGGCCGGTTTCACAAAGCTATTTTAGAGCGGTCTATAGTGTTAGACAAGTCTAACATTCGCTCATAGACTAGGCTAATGCAAGTTAGACTGTTTCACAAAAATAAAGACTGACTTAATTTAGACCAAAAACATTAGACCCCTCTTACCCCCAGGCTAACTCAGGTCTAAGACTCTGTTACCTTGGCAACCAGCAGCAACAATCAGTTACATTACAAACAGCCAAGATAAAAGGGAAAATGGCTCATAATTGAAACATTTCTTCTTGTTACTTCATTCTCCGCTAAATTTCCCAAGTAAAATGTCCTTGTAACTGTTATACTCCTCCAACAAACACATTCTTCACTGGGGTAAACGGCACTGAGCGGTTGAATGCGCTTACTCGATCCGCCATGTTTTTTGTTTTGAAAAGTGTCTTAATTTACCCAGAATGCATTGCAGTGTAGTCCTACTTAAGATAGTGCTTTGTGCATCGGTCTGATTTAGATGTCTATCTGAAGTCTGACTATCTACTATATCTAAGCCACAGTCAAAGTCTATCTGTGTGAAACCGGCCCCTGATCTTTCCTCGGCACCAGAAGGCTTTACCTCGAGGAGGCGGGCGGCTCTGCTCGGTTTGGGCCGCTTTGGGCTGGTTGGTTCCGGTGAGCAGATAGTTGAGGGCCGCCTCCAGGTTATTGTTGTGATCCAGCAAGGCTTGTCTTGCCGCCTCACGGTTGAAGCCCATCTCCATGATGTCCCTCAAAGCTCGCTCATCAACCTTGAAGAGACAGCAGAAACATGAAACAAATTTGATGAACTCGAGGGTCATCGAGCATTGCATTACAATCCATCAAGCAGGGACAAAAGCACATGTAGGAAACATGCAGAGCACTTCTGGAGAACACAAATGAAGCAGAACAGTCAAGGACACCAAGGGGTCACATCCACTGATCGTTTACTCAGAGAAGGCATTTACGTGCTGCTCTACTGGCGTTAGAAGAAAATGATGGCATATAATTATTCATAAAAGCCCATCGTACAATTTTTAGGCACTTGAGATGTTTTTCCAGATTGTTATTTAAGAAACACAGTGGAATTTATAATCTATTAGCAGTACCTTTGTCATTTTTTAAAAGAAATTAATAGTTTTATTCAGTATTCAGCAAGGACACATTAAATCAATCGAAAGTGACAATTTACAATAAGGTTTCATTTAATGTATTAACTAGCATGAACTAACAGATTTATTAATCTTTGTTAATGTTAGTTAATAAAAATACAGCTGTTATTTGTTAGTTCACGGTGCATTAATGTTAACGAACACAACTTTTGATTTTAATAATGTATTAGTAAATGTTGAAATGAACATGAACTAAGATTAATAAATGCTGTATAGAAGTATTGTTCATTGTTAGTTTAAGTTAACTAATGAAACCGTATGGTAACGTGTTACCAAAATGCATCAGTTTTCCCCAAAATATGAAGCAGCACAACTGTTTTCAACATTGATAATAATCAGAAAAGCGTCAAATCATCATATTAGAATGATTTCTGAAGGGTCATGTGACACTGAAGACTGATGCTGAAAATTCAGCTTTGATCACAGGATATAAGTGACACTTTACTGTATATTCACATAGAAATCAGATATTTTAAAGGAACATGCTAGCAGTATGCTAGCTGGAGCCATTTACTTCCAGTCTTTGTGCTAAGCTAGGCTAGCGGTGGGTGCGTCAGACAGAGTTACGGCACGCACGGAGACGAGAAGGGTATGTATGGACTTATCTAACTCTGGGGGATACGGTGAATAAGCTAAAGATCCAAAAAGTCGGCGTGTTCCTTTAACTCTAATAATATTTCAGGTTTTTTACTGTATTTTTGATCAAATAAATGCAGCCTTGGTGAGCAGAAGAGAAAAAACATCTATAAAATCTCTGTTTATATTCCCAGATGCAACAACACTCAAGTCCAAAAAACACATTTTTACATTTTATGATACTTTTTACTGTTCATTTCAACTTTAAAACTGCTGACAAAACACCATTTATTTTTATGGTGATCTTACCAAATCTCTGTAAACTCCCTCTGACTTGTTCTCCGTCCAGGGCTTCTCTCTCTCCTCTCTTCTTCTCTGATAGGTGTCTCGACTCCTGTAGGAGGATCCTGGATTGGCAAGGTTTCCTCCGGCATTACCTCCGCCGCCAAACGTTCGCGTCTAGAAGAAAACAGAGAGCATTATGAAAAACACAAAACACTGATGCCACTCCTGCATTATAAGATCAGATTTCCTCCATTAATACACACAACTATTGCACATTTCTGGACATCATGAGTCAAGCTGGGTTTTGAAACACAGTCCAGGTGTAATCATTTCTGTGGTGTTCACTTGTCACGTTACATTCATAATTACATACTCGAAATCAAACATTTCTTCATTAAATAGCGGAGAATATTAAGTTCACCCATGGCCTGAGGATACAGCCATGAGAACGAACAAATTCAATTATATACAGCTTTAATACATCAATATTTCATTATCAAAAGGTGCTACTTTGTTGCAGGGAATGAAAGCGATATTTATTCTGAATTGAAATGCCAATATCGTAGTGAAAGTAAGTTCTGTAAAATGCTGAAATCTGAGGGTTACATGTACACCACACTTCAACGGTTTAGAATTATGAAGAGTTTTAATGTTTTTGGAAGAGTCTTATGCTCAACAGGGCTTCATTTATTTGATCAAAAATACAGTAAAACAGTGAAATATTATTACGAGTTAAAATAACTGTTTTCTAAGTGAATACATAGTAAAGTGTAATTTATTCCTGTGATCAAAGCTGAATTTTCAGCATCATTACTCCAGTCTTCAGTGTCACATGATCCTTCAGAAATCACTCTAATATGATGATTTGCTGCTCAGAAATTGTCAATTTTAATTGGTGCACAATTTTTAAAAATAGGTTCTCATTATTATTTTGCTTCTTAATTTTTTTGTATTTTTATTCATGAATCTTTCATGAATAGGAAGTTCAAAAGAACAGCATTTATTTGAAATAAAATCTTTGCTAACATTAAAAATTATTTAAATGTCACTTTTGATCAAATTAATGCATCCTTGCCTAATAAATAATTTTTTACTTTTGCAAATCTAGCAAAATCCTCATATCAGAATGATTTCTGAAGGGTCATGTGACACTGAAGACTGGAGTAATGATGAAAATCACAGGAATAAATTACACTTTACTTTATATTCACATATATATTAAACTATAATAATATTTCACTGTTTTACAGTATTTTTGATCAAATAAATGCAGCAGAAGAGACTCCTTCAAATCGTAATCATTCCAAACATTTGACCCGAGATGTTCACTCATTTCACAACATCTTCAAACACAGTATTAAACACATCTGGTAATAATCGCTCTGGACGACAGCGCACCTCTTTGCTCTTGGCGACCTCGGCGATAGCAGCGGTTCTCTGTTTCTCAAACTCGTCGTTGTCGTCAGCAGATTTGACAGTGTTTGCGCTCTGAAGGGTCTTCCTCTGGTCCAGGGCTCTGCTGTCCACCTGCTCCTTATGAGCACATTTCTACACACAGATCATACAGCAGATTATACAACAACACTCTCCTGGAGACTCAGATCAGCAGATGTAAAGAGTCCTGACCTGTCCGAAGGGAACGAATGGAGGAGGTCCACCTTCTGCACCGATGTTCCTGCGGTTGTGCTTGGCCAGGCTCTTTCAGAGGAAGAAGTTGAAGGTTTCATTAAGATACAGATTCAGACACCTTCAACATTTCTCACATCATCACAGTTTATTCGCTATAGTTTAGAAAATGGTAATAAAATATGAGCAGAACTCAGTTGATATTTGACTGGTTTTGTCCGTTCTGTTAGACTGCCTCACACATGAATGATGTTGAATATCTGTCAGCTGTTAAATTTAACTACACAATTAGATAATACCAGTTTAGCTCAACCAATCACCAAGCAATGCTTCATTTTGTCCAGTCTGTGGTGTAAAAAGAGCATTAGCAATTAAAGAAAAAACACTTGCTCAGGTCAAAGTTATGAATCATTTTTGATCCCAAGAATTATTGGGTGTAATATGTCACAGTTTACTTTATTTTGCTCTCCTCACTGATGTGAGCTATAGTGTCCTGATCACACACTAGTGAAAAAATAGCAATAATTATATCTGGTGTCTGAATAATCTTTGATTTGACTGTATGTGAATATAGTGAATCCAGAGAGGGGAGAAAAATCTAAAGTCATTTACACATCAAGGTGAATAAAGAAATGTGTCTTATGCTTTCTGGCTTTGATTGATAATTAAAATAAATGTGTGTCATCCATCACTGAGCTGAACCATGATATTAACAGATGGCTACAGGCACTGCTTGACACCGTGGCTTCGGTTTCTTAACTTTTAATGAATACAACCTTTAAAGAGGGCATATTTTCATGTTTCAATATTTTACACCTTTGCATCTCTTCACTTCTCCCCAGAGCCCACTTAAAATGTTAGGTTTCTTGCACTAAAAAAAAAGTTCTGATTTAGTTTAGTTTCATGATTTTACACCCACTTTCTGACATTTTGTAGCAGTTTGGGCTACAGTGTATTTAAGAATTCCATATGTAAATTTCCTCTGTTGTGATTGGCTCCGTGTGCTGATGTCGTTCAAAAGGACGGGTCAAATTGATCAACTAAAAGATGTATTTCAAACGAAATTAGCATGATCATTACATAGTAGAGTGAACCTTTATTTAATAGAAGCAAGAAGAAGAAAAAAACTGTTTTCTACAATGTCTCCATTAAACTACATGTGAATACATTCATAATAAAAGAGAGAAAAATGTAGATTTTCCTGTAGCTCAAGGCAGCATTGGCGCTTGTAACGCCAAGGTCATGGGTTCGATTCCCAGGGAAAGCAAGAATTGACGAGAATGTAAATGTGTACCTTGAAATGCAATGTAAGTCGCTTTGGATAAAAGCGTAAATGTGAATGTAAAACATGCATCTCACCCTCTGAAACTCCCACTTCTCAATCATGTGGTCCACCTCGCCTCCGAGAACGGAGATCTTGGAATCGTCCAATAGCAGGATGCCGTTCTTAACCTGAACGACCCCCAGGAGCTTCACTTTGGTCCCAGGCGGCGTGTTCAGACTGAAAGTGGAGCGGAAATCAAATTAAAGTGGATCGGCCATCATTACTCCGGTCTTCAGTGTCACATGATCCTTCAGAAATCATCCTAATATGAGGATTTGATGCTCAAGAAACATCTATGATTATTATCAGTGTTGAAAATAAACTTTTAAAATATTCTTTGATTAATAGAAAGTTTTTTTAAAACAACAAATGTTTTTGTCTTTACTGTCACTTTTGATCACTTTAATGTGTCCTCGCTGAATCAAAGTATTAATTTCTTACAACAACAACAACAAAATCGTTGTTGACCTCACTTTCCAGCTCATAAAAATAAATAAAAAGTAAAGAAATGAAATCATACAGTATTTTAAAGGAGAAAAAAGCAATGCACTGTTGCAAACATTAAGATCTGATACACATTTTCCACACAAATGTCACTCTCATTACTGCATTACAGCTTTTATTCTCATTAAAATAAGAATTTGGGAGGAAAAGTGTGCATATCTGAAACGAAGAGAAGTCGCAGTCTTTAATAAGTCTGTATATGATAAGCACCAGTATAATTTCTGAATTTTTCCTTTTGATTCTGGGGTAAAATGTGAGCAAGGGATTTTTTAGGAGACCCCAAAATAGGTCAAGTTTCCCTTATTTGGCGTCTGCAATGACTTTCCAGAAAAAGTGGTGGTGAGAGAATTTACAATTCATAATTGCACTTCTCTGCTTTACTTGCTTCTATTTCCTGGTTGTCAATCAAGGTTTTTTTTTTTCTCTGATGTTTTTCAGCTTTAGTAAGTGTGGGGCATTTGCTGTAAGTTGGGATTAAGAACTGGCTGTTTGACTTTAATTAAAGATTAAAGGAGGGGGAGAAGGGATGGATTGAGAGAGAGGAACTCTATTTTGCCCTCACAAACACTCTAATACCCCGAGGAGAGAAGTGGAGCAGTGAATTTTCCAAAACGCAGGCTTATTTCTTCAAATGTGTGCAACCCTGATCAAATGTTAATGCATCTGCAGAAGAAGCTCCTGCTAAAAATACATGCTCTCCGACACGCCAAATAAACTCGCCCTCAAGAACACAGGCGAGCTCTCGTTAGAAGAGCCCGGGGAGTTTGACATGTGACGCGACTATTGCAATTACAGACTTTCCTGACCAGTCCATCGGCTCGAAACTCAAAGGAGCCGATGCGATCCGAACCCCCCCCGAGCCGTCAGACAAAACACTGTGTGTTCCAGCACAATGCTCCGGTTCATGCAAACGGCTCCACTTTCAGTCGAAGCTGAAATAATCATTTGAGACGAGCAACACCAAACTGGAATTGTAAAGATTTTATGCATTTAGCAGAAAGATGGTGGTGAAAATCCAGCGTTTAATGTTGTTTATGTGTCTATGTGGTGTTTTTAATCTGCTTTAAGACAAAGCATGTGTAAGTTCATAAGTCGACACCATTGCTGAGTATTTCCTCCTTAAAACTGCAGTGAACCAAAGACAGTCTCAAAAACACGCTTTGAAATCGCTGGTGTTTCTGACGTCACAAACTACCTTGTAACCAATCAGATCAACGTGTGATCGTCAACCAGTGGATCACTGAGCTGGAGGCGGGGCTCATTCGCATATTCATAGAACCGCGAATACTAAATGAGGCAAGGGTGTCGAGTTACATTCAAGATATTTTAAAGGTCCCGTTCTATGTGATCCCATGTTTCAAACTTTAGTTAGTGTGTAATGTTGTTGTTAGAGTATAAATAATATCTGTAAAATTATAAAGCTCAAAGTTCAATGCCAAGCGAGATATTTTATTTAACAGAAGTTGACTACAACGAACGGCTGGATTGGACTACACCCCTCTACATCCTGCTTTAATGATGTCACTAGAACCGTAACCTCCGCCCACAGGAACACAGGCGTATTGATGGCGAAATGTCAACAGACATGGTTGATGTTTATCTATAATCGGATACCGCAAAAGTTTAATTCGAAGTTGTTAGTTTGCTCTGTCCATTTCACCACGGACTGTTTTTCTAACCTGGAATAATATCAAGCAGGCTTCTCTCAGCGTTTCATACTGACGAAGGGGACTATTTCAACTATATTCCAGCAAGCGGTAAGTAGTGATTTAATATGGAAGTAGCGATCACTCTTCACATCGTCCGTTTCACTTAGTAGGATGAAAATAATCTTACTTAAACTGTGATTAATATACAGAAAGCGATCAAAGAACAATCCCTTTCCAATCGCCCAAGCTGTCAATCACACAGCGCGAGTTTATCTGGACACTTGCCAAAACTCGTTATGAAATCAATGACGCTGTTACACTGCACAACGAAGCTCTTACTGTATTTATATACTTCATGTTTGCATTGGTGAAATCATTAGTGAGAGTGCAGAAACTGCGTTGCAATGATAAGATCTTTCACGCGATCAACAGGCTGTCATCTGCTCAGTGCTCATCACTGCAACCTTTTATGTGATGGTAATAGATCTAAATACTTAAAAAACTTCTCATGATTCGTTAATCCAGATAGCTGTAATAGTAAAAACGTATAATAGCTGTAATAGTAAAAGTTTTCCAGATAGTTCCACATGTAATGCCAGATATTTCATATGCAAGCATGTCAGCCAATCACAGCAGAGGGCGTTTACACTGAAGTCTCACAGCAGACACGCCCCTTCAAACAGAGTGTTCAAACCAGAGAATGAAATCAGGCTAGGAAATATGCCTTTTATTTCTAAATTATAACAATTTTTGATCTAAAAAACATACTGACATTATAAGGGCACCCCTGGAAACATTATAAAATAATAAAAATAATCCATGGAATGGGACCTTTAAGGCATGAAAACATTTTTTTCAAGATTTTTTTTTTAAATATGTCATTTTGGTGATCAAAGATGAGCTTAAAGGGATAAAATTTACCATTTTTTAAGTAAAATTTAAGTTCCCATACAGTCAATAATTGTATCCCTTAAAACTCATCTTGACACATTTAAACGTTTTTTCCTGTGAAAATAGTTTCTTCATGGCTTAAAATATCTTGAATGTAACTCGACACCCTTTGCTTCATGAATATGCAAATGAGTCCCCGCCTCCACTCACTTACAGCTGCTCGGATAACTTGATCCACTCGCTCGACTGTAGTAAACGACACGATTGCAAGTGGAAATATTGGTTTACTTCAGACAAATATGTTTGAACCAGAAACTGATGGAGAAGAAGAGGAAGAGTGAGCTATACAGGTTCGTCTACAAGATCAAGATTTTATACAATGTCGGACACATTGATATGATTAGCGTTTGTCTCGACTACGTTATCAAACAGCTAATAATGTGTTGCTAATGTCACACACACACACGTTCCCGTTCCCCATCTCAGAGTCACAGCTCCTTCTGAACATCAGCATCAGACATCATAGAAAGTCCGTGGAGGAAAGCCCCGCCCCCTCGTGATGCGATTGGTCACATGTTAGTCTTCAGTAGTTTTCAGGAGAAACTACTCTACGAAGCTGCTGTTGACTGATGACTTTACACATGGTGTGTCTTAAAGCATATTAAAAACACCCCAGACATATAAACAACATTAAAAGCTGGATTGGTTAATTATTTCTATGCATTAAGCATCATATTCCTAATGTAAATAACCAAAGTCAAACTACACTTTATAAGCATGCAATGCCATCATACACGTGTTGCAACTCTGCGTTAGTAATTCCGCAAGGGAATGAAGGAGGCTTTGAGCTCTAATGAACAGCTTCATTCTGTATGTGATCGACAGGCGTGGATGTGGAGAGAGAGCGAGCGAAGGGACGGATGAATAAAGAGCGCTCTGTTCTTCAAACGGCACAACAACACAGTCTCCACCTGTAGATGCTGGCCGACGGCCACGTGGGATTGGTGGGATCTGAGCCAATCAGAAGCTCTGAAACTGGGATTAAAGGAAGGGGAGTACAAGGAAAGCACCGAAAAGGTCATTTGAATTTGAAGCGGCTTTACAAGATTACAGTGTCAGATTCCTTGGGTTTGTGTCTGACACTGTCAAAAAAATTTGATTTTGAAATTGTAAAAGTTGCCAAGATTATTGGAGTACGTTATACAAGAAAACACTATTTCACGATTAATTCAATGCAATTCTTAGTAATCATTTGTGAAATTTAATAGCAATTTCTGAGTGAAAATTAGCGGCATTGATTTGAGCAAACCCTTAATATTATGTCTTAAACTTTCACAATTCAAGGCTTTAGAGACACTGTTATAAGGTTTATGCAGTTTTTGCATATTTTATGCAGTTGACAAGTTCATTAGAGGTATACTATGTCTGTTTTTTTAATTAACTAATTTAAATAACGAGTCAAAACATCATCAATCCTTTTTCCAAAACGTTAATTGACCTGTCAGGATGGTTTTGGCGGGAAATTGCGTACATACGTCACTCGCCCACAGTACGTCACAGTAAATAGAGTAAAGTTGCTCCGGCTGCTTTGCCGTGTGTGTGTGTGTGTGTGTGTGTGTGTGTGTAGAATGGCTTTAGGAGATGGAGAACTGAGGGAAATGTTGTAAAAGCGATGCAGAGATGGTGTTTTATTACTCAGCAGGAGAGTAAGAGTTTTAATGAACCTGTATAGCTCACTCTTCCTCTTCTTCTCCATCAGTTTCTGGTTCAAACATATTTGGCTGAAGTAAACCAATATTTCCACTTGCAATCGTGTCGTTTACTACAGTTGAGCGAGTGGATCAGGTAATCCGAGCTGAGTGAGTGAGTGGAGGCGGGGACTCATTTGCATATTCATGAAGCAAAGGGTGTCGAGTTACATTCAAGATATTTTAAGGCATGAAGAAACTATTTTCACAGGAAAAAAAACGTTTAAATGTGTCAAGATGAGTTTTAAGGGATACAATTATTGACTGTATGGGAACTTAAAAAAAAATTAAAGTTCCCCTGTAGTGAATTTTATCCCTTTAAACTCATCTTTGATCACCAAAATGACATATTGAAAAAAAAAATCTTGAAAAAAATGTCTTAATGCCTTAAAATATCTTGAATGTAACTCGACACCCTTGTCTCATTTAGTATTCGTGGTTCTATGAATATGCAAATGAGCTCCGCCTCCACTCACTCAGCTCAGAGATCCACCCAAAAAATGTTTTCATGCCTTACATTATCTTGAACAGATAAAGTGTCATATGGGTCTCTCTAACAGAGTTCAGTGTAAAGCAGGATCTATAGTGAAGATTATGTCATTATGGTTGTTTCAGCTCATGTGTGGGAGTTTATTTTTTAAGATCCGTGTCTATAAATGGGCAAAACTACAGTATCTTGAGATCCTTTAGTCTAAACTGGTTATATCTGAAGCCTAGTAGTGAATGTTTTATGAGCAGAAGGATAATCTCTCTCTCTCTTTTAGTTATGAGAAAGAGCTATATTAATCCTCAGTCACTCAGAGCCGAAGCACAACCAACAACAATGTTCTTCCGAAAAAAAAAGAAGTTTTTTTAAGAGCTAGAGCGGGAAAAGTCTGTGTTCCTTTAAAAAAACACAAAAGTGTCACATTCTTGGCACACACACAACACAAACACACAGTTTTTTCCGCATTTCAGAATGACATTGATGATTTAGTTTCACTGAGCGAAGGAGAAAATGAGCCTGAAGTAAAATCAAAAGCAACTCAGCGACACGACCCTGAATGACCCTGTAGGAGCGTGAACATCAATTCAGTGTCTGTGGCAGAACTGCGCTTTCCCACTACATCAAAACCTCTTTCTTCTGACTCCAGGCAATTACAGAACCTCTTATCGTATTAAAGGCTGCGTTTAATCAAACCCTGGGTTTTTGGCCTCATTATGGGCCACTTCACTGTGTCTGACGGGCCGAGACATTATTTCATTAAATTACCCCGTCCAATTAGACGTGCTTCAATTAAATATCCGAGGTACTAGATTTCACAGCCACGAGACGTGAGGGAGGGAAATTCTGTGAGGTTTATATATCGCACTTACTTGCCAAATCTTGACGTTTGAAATCAATAAGCTTGATCAAATTAGCCAAAATATCTAATAAACCGTCACGTCAGGTGGAGGGAATGTGCAGAACGTTCTACAGAATTCCACGGGAACGGATTCCACACTATCTAGTGCGCAGAGTAAGCATAGATGTGCACTGGAACTACAGTATCCCACAATGCACTTGAAGTAACAGCAGGCACCAATTTTTAACATCTCTTTCTCTATTCAGGGTTCGTACAGACACTATAAAAAGAAATTTCAGGACTTTTCAAGCACTAACTTTTTAGGTTTTCAAGGACAACTATCAGAGATCGCACTTATCAAACAATATCTTTGGGATTTTTTTAAACTCAAAGTACAGATATAAGGTGCCTAAAACACAACGCATTTAATAATGCAAAGTTTATAATGGCTATTATCGTTTCAATAAGTAATATTTTATATTATAATGTTCCCGTTGGCCCACTTCGTATCGGGAAAAGGGCTGATGGGGGTTTATGTGGTGTTCGTTTTGCGTGAAAAGATTGTATTTGTGTTTTTAGAAGAAAAAAAAAATCATATATATTGTATTTTAACAAGTACCTCTTCATAAAAATGGCTGTTTTCAAGGGTTTTCCACGACTTACATTTCAAAAAGTCAAATTCAAGTAATTTTTTAGTGTAAAAATGTAATTTTTAACCATTTCAAGTGTATAAATGTCTCATGGCAGTCCCATTACACAGACAGGGTTCGTACAAGGTGCTCGTCTGTGTAATCAGACTGCCATGAGACATTTATACACAACTTTAAATAAAAAATACAAGACATGATTGATAACGAAGCCACTTGCTGAATTAAACATGCAACATAACGAGGTCATGTAACAGCAATGCAACATGTTTGATTATTTAACGCCGCATGTCGCACACTTCTTTAAATAACAGGCAGATACAAATTAATACTTTTATTCAGCATGGATTCATTAAAAAGCGCAGGAGGACAGATGCAAATATCCACAGACACACATGAGCTGTACCTGATTTTGGACAGATGTTTAAACTCGAGGCCAGTGCACAGTGTGTGTCCGTCCGTCATCTGAACACGCAGCATTCTGGGGGCCGCCTGCGACTCCTCGTGGTCTTTAGAAGCAGCGACATTACGAATCTTCTGCACCTGAAGGACACACGGACCCTCCAACTGTGGGAGAGACACAGAATACACACAGATCAGAAAACACTACGCTAAAATGGATGTAATAACGCATCAAGCATCATGAGCTTCAATTGTTGTCACAGAGAAACGCAGAATCATCATGTACTTTTGGTCAAATTAATGTTTTTTTACTCTTTTGCTTTAACATTTATTTCTCTTTACTAACAGCGCCATCTTGTGGGCGGCATGAGCAAGTGCATGCATCTCTTTATTTGCTGGACAGCGTCATCTACGCATTATTTGGGGATTTTTAGCTTAAATCCAATTGCAAAATCCCATCCATTATCTAACGATCAACATAAGTCAAGTCAGTTAGCTGTAATACCTTTTCTAATCGGCCACTGTTGATGTCCGCCGGCAGAAAGCTCTTTCCTATGGGTCTCAGATCATTCTGTGGATTATATAACACTCGTATTATTTGTGTTCTGCTTATCAAGGTGTGGCGGCTTCTGTGGAGAGCCCAAACCCAGATATACATCATCACAAGTAGACAAAGAAGCACAACTGGTTTATAAATGTGAGACTTTTGAATATGATGACAATAACGTGAGTCGTACATTTAACGCTACTTGGATGATGTCAGTCAGTGATGTTTTCTCCTTCTCTGAAGAACTTTTGCACTCCTCTATTCCTTCATCTGTCAGGAACCTGTGAAGGAAAGTGTGGATTTAGAGCAAAAGAGTTTGATTTACGTCAATCATTTAGACACAATCATCCTCGTGCAACGGACTCCCAACCTGTACTCAGATTACTTTTGACCTAGCTCGTTTATCACTGACGATTCAAAGAGTTTGTTCACCCAAAAATTTATAAAAACATCCCATAATTTACTCACCCATCCCAAGCCATGTCGTCATATATTTATCTAGTGACACTAACAGACAAATTACAATGACAATACCATATATTTTAAGGGGGTTTTTCACGCACTGTTCAGCTTTGGACTATATAACTTCAGACTAGTGGAAAGATCATCTAAAAATACACGTTTGCATTTATTTTAATGCACTTTATCTATTTGCATCTGTAGATTTCAATAGGCTCTATGCACGAACGCTGCTGACGTATTTCCGGTAGGATCTCAGCCAGCGTCTTTACTTCCGCATAGCGCGTTCTATAGGACAATTCACTTCAATAAAATTCATTTTCTCAGAAACGGAGACAACGATTTTAGAAACTGATTCGCTAGTCGGATTTCGCGCGATATGAGAGAATACTCACCCTCAAAGTTGTTGATGTAGCTCGTAATTTTTAATTTAAAGAACTTCTCTTTTTTACTCATGTGTGACAGTTTAACTGCCTTACAATATTGTTAACTTCATTCACGTTAACCGCTGGAAGTTTTTGTAAACAGCGAGTGTAATTTGCCATTATCTCCACCTAATGCAAAAACTGCTTCTGACGCAGCACCGGATGGAACTGGGCGGGCTGAGACAAAACGCGGAAGCGATCGTGCATAGAGCCTATTACAATACATATCATGAGTTTTACCATAGTAGTGTAAATGTAACTAGATGAAAAAGTTTGTAGACAAACTTTAAGTTGGCATGAAAAAGCCTTGCCAGAAAGTTTGAAGAATTTTTAAAAGCTTGAAGGTTTTTAGTTTTAATTAGTTTAAGTTTTAGTTTAGTAGTTTTAAAAGTTTGTAGAAGTTTGAAGGTTTTCAGTTTAGAAATATTAGATAGAAGGGAAGCTTAAATGAGTCTTGATTGATTAGAAATAGTACATAGAGCGGCAGCTGATGGAGTCTCATGAGCCTCTCCAACTGTCAACATTTGAATTTAGTTTGAAGTTAGAAAGAAAGAAATGAAAGAAAGAAAAAAGAAAAAGAAAGAGAGAGAAAGAAAAAGAGAGAAAGAAAGAGAAAGGAAAGAAAGATTAGTTAAAAAGATAGATAGATAGATAGAAAGAAAGAAAGAAAGAAAGAAAGAAAGAAAGAAAGAAAGAAAGAAAGAAAGAAAGAAAGAAAGAAAGAAAGAAAGAAAGAAAGAAAGAAAGAAAGAAAGAAAGAAAGAAAGATTAAATGAGTCTCAATGAATTAGAAATAGTACATAGAGCGGCAGCTGATGGAGTCTAATGAGCCTATCCAACTGTCAACATTTGAATTTAGTTTGAAGTTAGAAAGAAAGAAAAAGATTAGTTAGAAAGAAAGAAAGATTAGTTAGAAAGAAAGAAAGATTAGTTAGAAAGAAAGAAATAAAAGAAAGAAAAAAGAAAAAGAAAGAGAAAGAAAGAAAAAGAGAAAGAAAGAGAAAGGAAAGAAAGATTAGTTAAAAAGATAGATAGATAGATAGATAGATAGATAGTTAGGAAGAAAGAAAGAAAGAAAGAAAGAAAGAAAGAAAGAAAGAAAGAAAGAAAGAAAGAAAGAAAGAAAGCTTAAATGAGTCTCAATGAATTAGAAATAGTACATAGAGCGGCAGCTGATGGAGTCTAATGATCCTCTCCAACTGTCAACATTTGAATTTAGGCAGTTGAAGTTTGAATAGTCTTGGCTCAATTTGAACATTCCGCAATGAAAGTCTATGGGATTTTTCCAAGTTTTTATCAGCAATTTTAGGAAAACAGCAAGTCTGATCAGGCTAAATAGATGAAGCAACTCGAGTCAGAACAGTTTGAAGGTCTAGCTTGATTGCTGGTTGTAGCTTGAACAGTTTAGGAGGAGTTACGTGGAGAAATTAGTCTAAGAATAATAATAATAATAATCTTAAGTACAATATCAGTAAGTTGGTTTTTCCAAGTCAACCTAATGATAAACACCAATGCATCAAAGTACCATGGTATTAGCACTGGACACTTCAATATAACACTCAGCCACGTGTGAGATGTAAAGGAACTGAACTCAAGCTCAATAAACATCAACACTAAATACTGAAAGACGCTGTTAATTGTTCTTGTGACGTGTTTAATTAATTGAGATTGTGAAAGTTGACGTGACAGTCCGGACTGATTACAAGGGTATCGATTAGAATCTTCATCAGCTGAATATTAAAATATCAGACAAGATATATATTAATAATTGACAGGTAATAGGCTAGCAGTTAACAAATGTTGAACATCGTGCTAATCATTTAGTCGCTATCTGCACCCAACAGCCAGAGACAATGACATAAACTCATGAAGTGATATTAAATGAACTTATAAACTCGTGCTAAAAGTCAAACGGAGCGAGTAAACGAATGTAAACATGAGTTAGCATCATTAGCATGTTAGCCGTTAGCTCTGAGGAAAGACTCACCAGCCCTCTTCAGTGAGCGCTGAGCTCAGATCGCACATCTTCACAGAAACTGACGAGTCTGTGAGGAATCGCTGTGTGAAATATCGCTGGCTTCACATTCTGGGTTATTCAGGCTTCATTTCTACACCGTTTAGCTGCTCCTGTGATGGACAAAGACGGATAACGTCACGCGCGAACTTCCGGTACGTCACGGGTCAAAGTGGAGCTGACGTAGACATCGGATAATATTAATAATAATGTTACACTAAAGTAAAGGTGCAGTGATTTACATGTACAGTGTAGTATATATACACCGCCGTTCAAAAGATTTTTTAATATTTTTTTTATATGAGTCTCTTCTGCTCATCAAAGCTGCGGTTATTTGATCAAAAATACAGTACAATTTTTGAAATATTATTATAGTGTAAATCATCTGTTCTCTATGTGAATATATAATAAAGTGTAATTTATTCCTGTGATCAAAGCTGAATGTTCAGCATCATTACTCCAGTCTTCAGTGTCACATGATCCTTCAGAAATCACTCTAATATGAGGATTTGATGCTCAAGAAACATTTATGATTATTATCAGTGTTGAAAACAGTTGGGTAAACATTTCTCCCATGAACTGAAAGTTCAAAAGAACAGCATTTATTTTAAATAGAGTCTTTTGTAACATTAAAAATGTCTTTACTTTCACTTTTGATCAATTTGATGTGAATTTGCTGAAATAAAGTCATTTCTTTTTTTAAAAAAAGGTTATTTATAGTGTTACGAAATATTATATTTCAGATTAATACTGTTCTTTTGAACTTTCCATTCATCAAAGAAAAAATTGTAAACGACATTTTCAACACTGTAAGCATTTCATAACGATCTATTATATATATATAATTTAATATTATACTTTTTAAGTATATATCTAAATATACTTCTATTTTGTTGAGCATTTTGAGGTTCAGTGGATGAGAATGTTGGTGTAATTGTTCTTTATAACCCCGTCAGTTTGTCCTTCTAGAGAAGAGATCATGTGAAATATTGTATGTGTGAAAGAATATGAAGGAATGATAGTTTATGATTAATGAGTGAGTTTGTATATTCGGGGGTTTATATGGTAAGAAACGACAGACAACGAGGAGCTCTAGTGGATGAAAGATGTTCTCTTCAGTCTGACTGGATGTAGTTTTATATTTGAGGACATTAGACGTGATTCTGTCCGGTTTCTGGTCATATTTCTCAGTAAAACACACACACTCCTCAGAGCCTCTTCAGTCCTGCTTCATCTCAGTAAATCTGCGCGTGTTTCTCGAGTAAAAGGCAGAGATTATAATAAATAGACGGACTTCCAGCTGTCAGTGAATGTTGAGCTCGTCTGAAGCATCTGTTAGTGTCCGTGTGTTAACATTAGAGCACTGATTCAGGCACAGCTTTTATTACTTTTCTTTCAAGAAATATTCGTATGAGTTTGCTGTGACATTTGACCCGCTGTGTATCGCTTCATTAGACCGTCCTCATGTCCTGTAAAGCTTGTTCTTCACGGCTCATTATTATAATGCTGGCCTCAGTTTGTGGACACACACACACACACACACACACACACACACACACACACTTCTGTAACTCACAGAGACTGATGCTGTCAGGGTAAGAGTTTCCGTTTCTGACACTATTGACACTTTATACGATTTTACACACACACACACACACACACACACACACACACACACACACACACACACACACACACACACACACACACACACACACACTCTCTCTCACACACACACACACACACACACACACACACACACACTCACTCTCTCTCTCTCTCTCACACACACACCCTCTCCCTCTCTCTCTCTCTCTCTCACACACACCCTCTCTCTCTCACACACACACACACACACACACTCTCTCTCTCACACACACACCCTCTCTCTCTGTCTCTCTCTCTCTCACACCCCCCCCTCTCTCTCTCTCTCTCTCACACACACACCCTCTCCCTATCTCTCTCTCACACACACACACACCCTCTCCCTATCTCTCTCTCACACACACACTCTCTCTCTCTCACACACACACCCTCTCTCTCTCTCTCTCACACACACACACCCTCTCCCTCTCTCTCGCTCTCTCTCTCTCACACACACCCTCTCTCTCTCTCACACACACACACACACTCTCTCTCTCACACACACACCCTCTCTCTCTCTGTCTCTCTCTCTCTCTCACACACCCCCCCCCTCTCTCTCTCTCTCTCACACACACACACCCTCTCCCTCTCTCTCTCTCTCTCTCTCACACACACCCTCTCTCTCTCTCTCACACACACACACTCTCTCTCTCTCTCACACACACACCCTCTCTCTCTCTGTCTCTCTCTCTCTCTCACACACACCCCCCCCCCTCTCTCTCTCTCTCTCACACACACACACACCCTCTCCCTCTCTCTCTCTCTCTCACACACACCCTCTCTCTCTCTCACACACACACACACACTCTCTCTCTCTCACACACACACCCTCTCTCTCTCTCTCTCTCACACACACACCCCCCCCCCTCTCTCTCTCTCTCTCTCTCTCTCTCTCTCACACACACACCCTCTCTCTCTCTCTCTCTCTCACACACACACATCGAGTAATCACTGCATCTTCAGGTTAAGGGATTTTCTCGTAGTTTATCCAGTGTGTGTTCCACATAATGTCTGCAGTTCTTCAGCCACTTCTGCACAGAATCCTCCGTCTTCTTCCGCTTTTCATCGTGAGAGAGTTCTGGAAATATGAGCACAGAACACATTAATTATGACGCACACAAATGTTGGTTTTACAAATATTGTTGATCTATTATAGTTATATAACTCACCAAACGATGATTTAATATCCAGCAAACTTTCCCGGACGCCTTCTATGATTATACTTTCCCATCGGCTGAACTCGCGCTCCAGAAGTGATTTAATCGGCTCAGGAACTGAAAGAGATTCGAGCACGTCATCAATATTTACACCACAAACTGATAGAGATCCGGATCTTCTGAAACTCTGTTCAACCCGATCCTTTACTGCACACATTCTGTCTCACTTCAGTGTGTTTAGCCGTCAGTAATGCTGTGTAACTCTCAACTCTGTTTAATGTTTACATCCATTCACAAGAACTGACATTTTCAGAGTAATTCTTGTAGACTCACTGTTGTCCTGTTGAGGTGGAATGATCACTTCTTCCTGGGAATCAGGAGGTTCATCTTCAACTACAAATGAAACAAGATGTTGAGCACATGAACAGTGTTCATACTCGTACAGATACTGCCTGTAATATGAAATTCCAGAACTTTAAGCACTACTTTATAGGGTTTCTTTTCAAGGACTACAATCAGAGATCTCATTTATCAAACAATATCTTTCTTTATTATCTTTTCAATTCTAAAAAAGGTAAAGAGATCAATAAAAATAAACTAATAAAACAAAATGGTACAGATAAAGTGCAGCAGATGCAATAACAGGATGATAACCTACGCACGATTCCTCGAGGTTTCGTGGTTTCCCAGGAACGCATAAGACGCATTATTAAACTTGTTGATCCTCAAGGTGTGGAATTTCGACGAAGGAGACGCTTGAGAAGACGCCAGTACACTCGCGCTGGCCCAAATGCACTCTGGCATATGGACAGCTATGATAAATTAAAACCGTA
Organism: Rutilus rutilus; assembly: GCF_951802725.1. Classification (NCBI taxonomy): domain Eukaryota; kingdom Metazoa; phylum Chordata; class Actinopteri; order Cypriniformes; family Leuciscidae; genus Rutilus; species Rutilus rutilus. The sequence continues at coordinate 31,596,770 of NC_140227.1, forward strand.
CGGCATTGCCATTAATGGCTGTATAGATGGTTACAGTCGTTACATTCTGTGGATGGAGGCGTACACAACCAACAACGATCCTAAAGTAATAGCCAGTTACTTCATAAAAACAGTTACTGGCATAGGAGGGTGTCCCGAGAGGATCCGCGCGTAGGTGAAGCCAGCGAAAACCATTTGTTGTCATTTCATGTTGGACAAAAGCGGGTACATCGCGCAAATTGGACTGGTTTTTTCTTCTAAAAAGACCTAGCCGCTTGCAAATTCTCTTTAAAGTTCGTATGCTAATTATTATTCTGTCATAATTAGCTAAAGTTGATAGTATTTCTTTGTTACTGAAAGAAAGTCTAAAATATAGCTTGACTACGTGATCCAACTCTGTCGCGTCCTCTATCAGTAGGCTATGCAACGAACGCTGATCCAATGCGTTATTCTCTACATTTCATTTTTCTCGAAATTTAATGAGTTTTTTTCTCGAAACACAACGACTTTATTCTCGAAATTTAATGAGTTTATTCTCACGATTATTTTGATTTTTTCTCGAAATTTTATGAGTTTTTTTCTCGAAACACAACGACTTTATTCTCTAAATTTAATGAGTTTATTCTCACGATTATTTGGACTTTTTCTCGAAATTTAACGAGTTTTTTTCTCGAAACACAACGACTTTATTCTCTAAATTTAATGAGTTTATTCTCACGATTATTTTGACTTTTTTCTCTAAATTTAACGAGTTTTTTTCTCGAAACACAACGACTTTATTCTCTAAATTTAATGAGTTTTTTTCTCGAAACACAACGACTTTATTCTCGAAATTTAATGAGTTTATTCTCACGATTATTTTGACTTTTTTCTCTAAATTTAACGAGTTTTTTTCTCGAAACACAACGACTTTATTCTTGAAATTTAATGAGTTTATTCTCACGATTATTTGGACTTTTTTCTCTAAATTTAACGAGTTTTTTTCTCGAAACACAACGACTTTATTCTCGAAATTTAATGAGTTTATTCTCACGATTATTTTGACTTTTTTCTCTAAATTCAACGAGTTTTTTTCTCGAAACACAACGACTTTATTCTCGAAATGTAATGAGTTTATTCTCAAGATTGTTTGGCCCTAATCCTCGTCCGTAATAATTCTTCTTAATAAAAATGTCTGTTTTCATGGGTTTTTCAGGACTTGCATTTCAAAAAGTCAAATTCAAGTACTTGTACAACACTGTGTAAATCAAAGAAACATCAAAAATTATATCTGCGAACACAAAATTGAGTAAAACCTTACAGTTAAGAGGATCACTCTTGCTACGTTCATCGAGGTTTAGATGTTCTCCCATGATATCCATGCATAAGTTTTCTATCTTCTTTCCGATCTCTTTAGCTTTTCTCTCAAAGCCCTCGTCCAGAAAGTGACAGACGTCCTTCAGTCTGACCTCCTGTCTCTGTCGGCTTTTCTCCGGATGAGTGTGTGTGTGTGTGTCGAGACGAAACAGGCAGTTTTCCGCCGCCATCTCGTCGATCTTCTGGAGCAGCTCTGTGACTTGAGCTCGATTCTTCTTGTCTGTGTTGTCAAACACATGATATCTGTTCCTGCACTTCTGAATCAGCCACTGAAGCGCTTCCCCTTCACTCTCGATGTGCTGCTCGATCGGTACGTCTTTAAAGCGCTCGCCCCACGTGAACAGAACTATAGTGTGTCTCCAGACGTCTTCTCCTAATATAGACATGTTTTCCTCAGTGATTCTCTTTTGCTCTTCCTGAAACGACGTATCGGCTGGGATCACGAGCAACAGGGCATGAGGGAACTTCTTGCACTCGGAAACATTTTTGAGGATGGCAGATCTAATAAAGTCTGGGTTTAATTCTGACGCAAAATACTTCCACCATCCTGGAGTGTCTAAAACGGTCATCCTCCTTCCGTCTACGTCTCCGAAGCCTCTCATTCCCTCTCCCGTTCTTCCTCCGATGTAAAATGCGTCCCGATTCAAGATTGTGTTTCCAGCTGCGCTCTTTCCGGAGAGGATCCATCCCAGCAAAACAACTCTGACCTCCTCCAGATGATGTACATATACTGAAATGAAAATATATTTTTAAATATCCATACGTTCATTCTTTAGCATGTTCAATGTGTTAAAAATGCAATACGGCAAAATCGCTGGTTCTCTCAAAGTTATGAACAAACGTTCAAACGTCGTCTGGCCTTTAACCATGTACTTATACATCATTCATTTTAATTGGACGTTCAGCTTACATTTTTTAAATGTTACTACTTCTAAATGAACTAATGTTCAAAAAACATTCAAAAGTAATGTTCCCATAATGTTTGCAAAATGATCCCTTAGAATCCCTAGAATGTTCCCTTGATGTTCGAATAACCAAGATTATTGCTGATGTGTGAAGAAACTTAAGAAACGAGATCTTCCCTTGGATCTTGTCTATGAAAGCCTGTAGACTGAGGTTTATATGAAGGACTCGGGTCGTTTTTGCCGGGAAAATCAAAAGCATGTGACGTTTACGCCCGAGAGCCTCGTATCCGTTCAACGACACATGAAACGAGCGAATGCTTATACAATGTTCAGGATAATACTCTGAAAGAGCCGTTCTGCTGTAATGTTAATGTGTGTCATGGATTCATTCAAACTATAGTCTCATAGTCAGATCTATATAGTCTACAGTCTCAAATATACTTTATAATCAGACTATCATAACAGTGATTTTAATGAGCTCATCTGTCAACATGATGAATCTCAGATCTTCTGTAAACACACACACACTATGATCAGATGCTTCTGAACTGATGCTTTCTCATTTCTGTGTGTTTATTTAGTTACTGAGAGGAAAGATCAGCACAAATTTACATATTCATCTAAACATCTCTCTCAGTGGACGGCGTCGGGATGTTCGTTAACAGTATATCGCTGTAAATGCTATTTCCAACTTCTATTTACTTCCAAGTAAAGAACTAAAAGATCTTCTCCGTGAGTAAATCGGGTCTTGATTCACGTTCAGTCTCTTGTGTGTTATGTGCACGTGCACGAGCAGTCAGTGCTGCAGTTTCACTGAACGGCCACCGGTGTCGCTATAACACGACATTTTCAACTCTAAGAATTTCCATAAACGTAAAACATTCTTAGAACATATTTTGTTAGCTCAGATATTTATTATCTCATCAAAATTGTGTAACGTTAATTAATTAGGCTACATAAATCAAACAAATGATTCAGTCTATACTTTCACTTCAAAACGCCGTACCTTTTTCTTTAACCATCGACCGTTGATTCTGTACTTCGTCTTTTCTAGAATTTGCTTTCGTCTGAATTTCCTCCCAGCGTTCACCTCCTTTACTTTATCCAAGTCAATGTCAAAGTGCCTGCCGTTATTCTTCCCAACAATTCCTTCGATTTTCTTGAGCAACTCTGTGACTTGTGTGCGATCATGATGGTTTGAATTATTAAAAACGTGATATTTATCGCCACATTTGTCAATAAGTCGCTTGAGCGCTGACCCCGGATCCTGAACGTGTTGCTCTATGCGTTCTCGTTGGATTAAATCTCCTCCTGTGAAGATTATGAGGGTGTGTGTCCAGATATTCGCTCCCATCAGCTCCACATTTTCCTTTAGAAACTTCCCATCGGAGTCGGTGAACGGGCGATCGGCCCGAACCACGATCAGAACCACGTGAGGTCCGGGTGACGTCAGAGAAAGCCTGCGAGCCAGCTGCTGTTTGCAGATGTTTGATAAATCATTTAGACTGAATGTTTTCCACCATCCGGGAGTCTCGACCAGACTGACTCTCCTGCCATCAAGAACCCCCTCTCTCTTCACGAGCTCTTCTGGCGCACTGGTTTCCAGTATAGTGTCGATCACTGATGTTTTCCCAGTTTGACGCTTTCCCAGCACCACCACTCTCAACTCTTGGGAGACAAAACGGGAAAAGCTAATAATATCAATTAAGCACATTAATTTCATGCACATTTCACGATATAATATTAGTGATGTAAATTTACAATAAATAAGCACTTTGGTAACACTTTACAATAAGGTTCATTAGTTAACATGAACTAATAAACTGCATTTCTACAGCGTTTATTAATCTTAGTTAATATTAATTTCAACATTTACTTGTATTTGTTAACATTAGTTAATGCACTGTGAACTAACATGAACAAACAATGAACATCTGTATTTTTTATTATCTAACATTAAGAAATATTAATAAATACAGTAATAAATGTATTGCTCATTGTTAGTTACTACATTATGTTATATTGAAACGCTTATTGTAAAGCACTTTTTTTCCAGTCATCTTTATGACATAAAGTGCCAATCAACCCGAATTCACCCTTTGATGATATGCAAATTTACTCACCCTTTTGTGTTTCTTCTTGATGTTTGGACATTTTCACACTATTGTGTCCAGAATATGAAAGAACATAAAAGGAGAACATGAAAAACAGGTAGAACAAGAAATAAAAAACACAAAGGAACGGGATTAAGTTAATAAATCTGAGAAATGAAAGCAGAATTAAAAAGAACATTTGTCTGATTTGTATAGCTATGATATATATAACAATAAGACTATATAACATCCTACCTGTGGCTTTAACTTTCATTGGAAATGTGATTATTAAATCTGCTAAAGCGTTGGTTTCTGCTGTTTAAGGCCAGTGTGGGTGATCTTATAAACTTGATGGATCATGTTTACAGAAAACAATGAAAAGGTGTGGTTATGGAAAAACATGAGAGCATAAATAATGGTTAGGCTGATCTAGTTTATCACTTGAGGTGTGACAGCGCCTCCTTGCGGGAGGAAAGAGGAAACGCATTATTTAACCAGGGGCTTATAAAATAATAAGTAAATCGATTTAAATAAATAAATAAAAATGTTATTATAATATGATTGTGTGTAAAATAAAATTTAAATATATTTATTAATCTAATAAATTAATTAAAATGAATAAACACTTATAAATAAATACAAATTAGATTAAAATTAAATAAATACATTTAACAGTTCGTTACTATAGCAAGTACTTTTCTTTTTAAAGGTGCACTACCGAACTTTTGACCCTCTAGCGGTTTAAAACAAAACTGCATGCACTATTTTACGGAAGAACATTGTTGTTGGTTGTGCTTCGGCTCTGAGACAGTGGCGCCTCCAAGGGGGGGCCAGGGGGGGCCACGGCCACCCCCAAAATGACACTGGCCACCCCATTGGCCCCCCCAACCAGAAAGAGTGGAGTTTTTAGTATAGTGATTTTATTTTATAAATTAACATAGTTATTAATGAAACACTATATTAAAAAATTAAAATAATAAACTTGTAGGCTATTATATGAGCTGTATAATACGCTCTCAACCCCTCCCCCTCTTTACGTGCATTGCGGCAACTTCGCGCACTTTACACGTGCAGCCGCCATAGCCGCAATACCGCGAAGCATGCAGCACATGGACATGGTTCGTTCAAGTTCAGGAGGATCAAGCAACGCAGGAGAGGAACGGGGGTTGGAGGTAACGAAAAAAAAAAAAAAAAAAAAAAAAAAAAAAAAATTACACTGCCTACGTAGCTTCAATGCAGGGACAGCGCCAGAGAAATTTTAACGCATGTGCTGAGTGGGTGCTAGATCATTGACGGGGAGCTGCGCAAAACTTGGTCACTAAATATTAATATTCAGTTATGTTAATGATCACAATTAAAGTTTTAATTTTATTAAATTGAACAAGCGCAACATTCAGCATTCAATCAAATAGGCCTATTCTAAAAGATGTAGGCTATTAATAATAATAATGTTATTTCAACACAATATCTCGTTATTTCGAAATAATATGTGTGCATGCATCTGTAAATCCGGTGACGCGTGTATTGATTTTTATTAATAAACAAGTGTTTTCTCTAAAAGTGTCGACTCGGCTGCAAAGATGAAGTTGACGATCGCCATCTCTGTGTGAACGCGCCTATAGAGAGAAATGCACATAAATAAGCCTAATGGATTACATAATCAGAGAGTAGCCTTTTTCTTTTTTCGTTTTGAATTATTTCGTTTAAAGACATTTCAAGCTTTGTGTATTTGATTTATTTGTCATGTCTGTGTGAGGCATACACCGAGTTTCGTTAAGTTAGGATGTGCTAGTTCACGTACAATGCAACAATGCAAGTGAGCGCGCAGGCGCCTCCGTTATATTTGTTTCGTAGCCTATTCATTAAATACAGGCAACTGGTTGATGAAAAATTGATTAAAATTAAGATACAATTTATACAAAACGAAATTCACTTTAAAGAAAGGCTTTTCTACAAAACAACTTCAACTTCAACGGTCAAAATCATGTCTGACCCGCTCCATGTCTCATATTGCACATCCTTACTCGCTCATGTTGTTCTGTTCACTTTTCATAAATCAACATAAATGAAAAAAAAAAAATAACATTACAATATTTTAACAAATATGAAACTAAATGCGTTTTTTAATGGCTACAACATTATAGTAGGCCTACATACCCTCTATTTGTACAAATTTCTGCACATTCATTTAATTCTGAATTTTGCACAAGTTGAAAGGTATTTGTTCAAATCAAGTTCACGCGTGCATTTATTAATCATTATGATACTAAAATCCTAACAAATAGGCTATGCTATGTACAAAAAAAATCGAGCTTCCCCTCGATGTTGTTATTCAACAGATGAGCCCATAATATGAACGCATTTACACGTTAAGCATTTCCTCCCATATAAAACCAATGTGGCTTAATGCAGATTAGAATGTCCCCTTATTTTTTCGAAATAACGAGATATTATGTCGATACTAGGCTGTGTCCACCGCGTGGTCTCCTTTTTGATCAGCGGAAACGATTTTTGCTTGTTTCGGATCTGACTGTCCAGCGTATTTGAAAAAGTTAAGCAAACTTTCCTGTCTTTTTTACATTTTTCCTCTGAGTGAAACGATCGAGGCTATACAGCAATCTCGACTCGTACAACAAGCGCGCACGTCACAAATATTGAACACTACACAAAAAGTAATTTTATTTTTTTTCATTTAGGCATTTAATTTTAGTGACACGGGAGGTGCCGGATGATGGATCCAATAAAAAAGGTTCCGGATCCAATGTCGGAGGTGACGGAACGTGTTCCGGCTCAAATTAAGCCCTGGTATTGTGCCACCCTAACATTTTTGCTGGCCCCTTTCGGCCACCCTATGAAAAAAATCCTGGAGGCGCCACTGCTCTGAGAGTGACTGTGCGGATGAATATGATTCTTTCTCATAACTAAAAGAGAGAGAGAGATTATCCTTCTGCTCATAAATATTCACTACTAAGCTTAAAATATATAACCAGTTTAGACTAAAGGATCTCAAGCTGAAGACGTTACGGTAGCTTTACCCATTAATACTTCCCTGAAAATAAACTCCAGCACTGCTGAAACAACCATAATGAAATAATCTTCAATATCCACCTTATTCCTGACGACCTTACTGCGTTTTGAATTATGGATGGCACTTCCGGTTTGGGGAACTTCCATTCAAAAAGGCTGAAACGAATCATTTAAAATCACAAGGGGCTTTTGGGGATGTTTGGTCTGTTGAAAGTAAGTTACCTTGTTGATGCTTTTACACTTTGAAATGTCCTTTTATTGTTTGATGGTTGAAGGGTGAGTAGATTAATGTCATCTCATTGTTTGTGACACTTATTTAACGTATTGCGTTCATAGAGCGAGTCTTTCACTGATTGTTTACAGCTTAAGGAAAGTAGTTACACCAAGCGGCAACCTCCCCGTCTCTATCTTGAAACCAATACGGAAGTGAGTTAAACTGCAATTCATTGACTGGCCGCTTGGCCTGGCTGCAGAAGTGAGTCAAATCTGTATCTCCCTCATGTTAAAATTACCAACTTTACAGCAGAAAAAAATATGTTTACAGCCTGGATCTCTATGTGGCTTTGGTCTATACAGCTAATTTTGCCCTTCATAACAACTGTGAGGGGGGTGAATTATTTTATAACTCGTCCGTTTAGTTGATTAATATTTAAATTTAAGGGTGTGGCCAGTGGCCACTTGAGTGACAGATGGATTGCCGCTGTCAGTGCTAGCCGTTTGTCTGCTGTTGTTACTAGCCGTCACTTCACCTCAGCAAATGTTGCTGCTGAACTTGCCATCTCTGCAGTGTTTGTGCTTTTTTTCGGGATTATTTCATACAATTTAATACTTGGGTACAAAGCCCACGTCTTTGGATTCCGTCGTTATCGTTCGAGAGAACAACCAGCGCTGTATTTCAGTTGTTTTCCTCCGTGAACATGCACTAATGGATGTCTGACAATTTCGTTGCTTTTTTGGGGTTTTCAAATTTAAAACGTCAATAAATACTCGTTCGTTCTGCTCTCACGGAACAGATGGATTATAATATGCTTATGTACCGTCAGATGAAATCCTGCAGGCGTCGGCGCTTTCTCCGTCCATGCAATAAATGCACATCCATGAATGAGCGCGGATTTTCTAGCGCATTTACTTGCACTTCAAAGGCAATATATCTATGGTTTAACCCATTTGAGAGACGGCCAAAATCAGAATTTAAAATGGACTGAATAAGCTCTCTACGAACTTGAGCAATGCCGCGCTGACGGACCATGAAAGAGTGACGGACATGTATGCACATAAATCACTGTCACACACAAACACTCTCGAAGTAATACACAGTCTCACTTGTAGTTGTAGCCATGCCTTTTAACTATTATAATATTTCGAAGGGCAAAAATAGGAACGTTTAACTGGCTTTACATCATAAGCTAACTCGATCACGTCGAGCTAGGTGATTTCAGATAGCCAGGTCAGCTCCACTCACGCCCCGCCTGTTTGCCTATTTTCTGTTATCCGGGAGTGACGCAAGGCCAAGATGGCGACGGCCGGCTCCGCCCACTTTAGGCTTCAAAAATGCTCTTCAGAAACCTACGGGTGACGTCACGGACACTACGTCCATATTTTTTTACAGTCTATGAGTTACACCCATAATTCCCGCAAAGCCTCATGGGGGCGTAGGAATAACGTGGATAGATCCTGCTCCACAGTGAAGTCTGCTAGAGACACATGACAGTTTATCTGTTCAGTAAAACACTTCCTCTCCTGTTGAGTGATAAAACACCATCATCTCTGCCTCGCTTTTACAACATTACAAATCCCTCAGTTCTCCATCTCCTAAAGCTGAGCTGATGTTGATTCTTGTTTTATTACGAGCTCTGTCTCGCTCTTTTCTCCAGCAGACGTCCTCTGTTCTCTCTCTCTCTCTCACACACACACACACTGATGTTGATTCTTGTTTTATTATGAGCTCTGTCTCGCTCTCTTTTCTCCAGCAGACTCTCCTCTGTTCTCTCTCTCTCTCTCTCTCTCTCACACACACACACACACACACACTGATGTTGATTCTTGTTTTATTACGAGCTCTGTCTCGCTCTCTTTTCTCCAGCAGACTCTCCTCTGTTCTCTCTCTCTCTCTCTCTCTCTCACACACACACACACACACACACTGATGTTGATTCTTGTTTTATTACGAGCTCTGTCTCGCTCTCTTTTCTCCAGCAGACTCTCCTCTGTTCTCTCTCTCTCTCTCTCTCTCACACACACACACACACACACACACACACAGATGTTGATTCTTGTTTTATTACGAGCTCTGTCTCGCTCTTTTCTCCAGCAGACGTCCTCTGTTCTCTCTCTCTCTCTCTCTCTCTCACACACACACACACACACACACACACACACACTGATGTTGATTCTTGTTTTATTACGAGCTCTGTCTCGCTCTCTTTTCTCCAGCAGACTCTCCTCTGTTCTCTCTCTCTCTCTCTCTCACACACACACACACACACACACACAGATGTTGATTCTTGTTTTATTACGAGCTCTGTCTCGCTCTCTTTTCTCCAGCAGACTCTCCTCTGTTCTCTCTCTCTCTCTCTCTCTCTCTCTCACACACACACACACACACACAGATGTTGATTCTTGTTTTATTACGAGCTCTGTCTCGCTCTCTTTTCTCCAGCAGACTCTCCTCTGTTCTCTCTCTCTCTCTCTCTCTCTCTCACACACACACACACACACTTGATCTGATGTTGATTCTTGTTTTATTATGAGCTCTGTCTCGCTCTCTTTTCTCCAGCAGACTCTCCTCTGTTCTCTCTCTCTCTCTCTCTCTCTCTCACACACACACACACACACACACTGATGTTGATTCTTGTTTTATTACGAGCTCTGTCTCGCTCTCTTTTCTCCAGCAGACTCTCCTCTGTTCTCTCTCTCTCACACACACACACACACACACACACACACACACACTGATGTTGATTCTTGTTTTATTACGAGCTCTGTCTCGCTCTCTTTTCTCCAGCAGACTCTCCTCTGTTCTCTCTCTCTCTCTCTCTCTCACACACACACACACACAGATGTTGATTCTTGTTTTATTACGAGCTCTGTCTCGCTCTTTTCTCCAGCAGACGTCCTCTGTTCTCTCTCTCTCTCTCTCTCTCACACACACACACACACACACACACACACAGATGTTGATTCTTGTTTTATTACGAGCTCTGTCTCGCTCTCTTTTCTCCAGCAGACTCTCCTCTGTTCTCTCTCTCTCTCTCTCACACACACACACACACACACACACAGATGTTGATTCTTGTTTTATTACGAGCTCTGTCTCGCTCTCTTTTCTCCAGCAGACGTCCTCTGTTCTCTCTCTCTCTCTCACACACACACACACACACACACACACACACACACACACACACACACACACACACACACACACAGATGTTGATTCTTGTTTTATTACGAGCTCTGTCTCGCTCTCTTTTCTCCAGCAGACTCTCCTCTGTTCTATCTCTCTCTCTCTCTCTCTCACACACACACACACACACACACACACACACACACACACACACACACACACACAGATGTTGATTCTTGTTTTATTACGAGCTCTGTCTCGCTCTCTTTTCTCCAGCAGACTCTCCTCTGTTCTCTCTCTCTCTCTCTCTCTCTCTCACACACACACACACACACACACTGATGTTGATTCTTGTTTTATTACGAGCTCTGTCTCGCTCTTTTCTCCAGCAGACGTCCTCTGTTCTCTCTCTCTCTCTCACACACACACACACACACACACTGATGTTGATTCTTGTTTTATTACAAGCTCTGTCTCGCTCTCTTTTCTCCAGCAGACTCTCCTCTGTTCTCTCTCTCTCTCTCTCTCACACACACACACACACACACACACTGATGTTGATTCTTGTTTTATTATGAGCTCTGTCTCGCTCTCTTTTCTCCAGCAGACTCTCCTCTGTTCTCTCTCTCTCTCTCTCTCTCTCACACACACACACTGATGTTGATTCTTGTTTTATTACGAGCTCTGTCTCGCTCTCTTTTCTCCAGCAGACGTCCTCTGTTCTCTCTCTCTCTCTCTCTCTCTCACACACACACACACACACACACACAGATGTTGATTCTTGTTTTATTACGAGCTCTGTCTCGCTCTCTTCTCTCCAGCAGACTCTCCTCTGTTCTCTCTCTCTCTCTCTCACACACACACACACACACACACACACACACACACACACACACACACACACAGATGTTGATTCTTGTTTTATTACGAGCTCTGTCTCGCTCTCTTTTCTCCAGCAGACGTCCTCTGTTCTCTCTCTCTCTCTCTCTCTCACACACACACACACACAGATGTTGATTCTTGTTTTATTACGAGCTCTGTCTCGCTCTTTTCTCCAGCAGACGTCCTCTGTTCTCTCTCTCTCTCTCTCTCTCTCACACACACACACACACACACACACAGATGTTGATTCTTGTTTTATTACGAGCTCTGTCTCGCTCTCTTTTCTCCAGCAGACGTCCTCTGTTCTCTCTCTCTCTCTCTCACACACACACACACACACACACACACACTGATGTTGATTCTTGTTTTATTACGAGCTCTGTCTCGCTCTCTTTTCTCCAGCAGACTCTCCTCTGTTCTCTCTCTCTCACACACACACACACACACACACACACACACACAGATGTCGATTCTTGTTTTATTACGAGCTCTGTCTCGCTCTCTTTTCTCCAGCAGACTCTCCTCTGTTCTCTCTCTCTCTCTCTCTCTCACACACACACACACACAGATGTTGATTCTTGTTTTATTACGAGCTCTGTCTCGCTCTTTTCTCCAGCAGACTCTCCTCTGTTCTCTCTCTCTCTCTCTCTCTCACACACACACACACACTGATGTTGATTCTTGTTTTATTACGAGCTCTGTCTCGCTCTTTTCTCCAGCAGACGTCCTCTGTTCTCTCTCTCTCTCTCTCTCTCACACACACACACACACAGATGTTGATTCTTGTTTTATTACGAGCTCTGTCTCGCTCTCTTTTCTCCAGCAGACGTCCTCTGTTCTCTCTCTCTCTCTCTCTCTCACACACACACACACACACACAGATGTTGATTCTTGTTTTATTACGAGCTCTGTCTCGCTCTCTTTTCTCCAGCAGACTCTCCTCTGTTCTCTCTCTCTCTCTCTCTCTCACACACACACACACACACACAGATGTTGATTCTTGTTTTATTACGAGCTCTGTCTCGCTCTCTTTTCTCCAGCAGACTCTCCTCTGTTCTCTCTCTCTCTCTCTCTCTCTCTCACACACACACACACACACACAGATGTTGATTCTTGTTTTATTACGAGCTCTGTCTCGCTCTTTTCTCCAGCAGACGTCCTCTGTTCTCTCTCTCTCTCTCTCACACACACACACACACACACACACAGATGTTGATTCTTGTTTTATTACGAGCTCTGTCTCGCTCTCTTTTCTCCAGCAGACGTCCTCTGTTCTCTCTCTCTCTCTCTCACACACACACACACACACACACACACACACACACACACACACACACACACACACACACACACACACACACACAGATGTTGATTCTTGTTTTATTACGAGCTCTGTCTCGCTCTCTTTTCTCCAGCAGACTCTCCTCTGTTCTCTCTCTCTCACACACACACACACACACACACACACACTGATGTTGATTCTTGTTTTATTACGAGCTCTGTCTCGCTCTCTTTTCTCCAGCAGACTCTCCTCTGTTCTCTCTCTCACACACACACACACACACACACACACACACACACACACACACACACACACACAGATGTTGATTCTTGTTTTATTACGAGCTCTGTCTCGCTCTCTTTTCTCCAGCAGACTCTCCTATGTTCTCTCTCTCTCACACACACACACACACACACACACACACACACACAGATGTTGATTCTTGTTTTATTACGAGCTCTGTCTCGCTCTCTTTTCTCCAGCAGACTCTCCTCTGTTCTCTCTCTCTCACACACACACACACACACACACACACACAGATGTTGATTCTTGTTTTATTACGAGCTCTGTCTCGCTCTCTTTTCTCCAGCAGACTCTCCTCTGTTCTCTCTCTCTCTCTCTCTCTCTCTCTCTCTCACACACACACACACACACACACACACTGATGTTGATTCTTGTTTTATTACGAGCTGTCTCGTTCTCTTTTCTCCAGCAGACGTCCTCTGTTCTCTCTCTCTCTCACACACACACACACACACACACACAGATGTTGATTCTTGTTTTATTACGAGCTGTCTCGTTCTCTTTTCTCCAGCAGACGTCCTGTTCTCTCTCTCTCTCTCTCTCTCTCTCACACACACACACACACACACACTGATGTTGATTCTTGTTTTATTACGAGCTCTGTCTCGCTCTCTTTTCTCCAGCAGACTCTCCTCTGTTCTCTCTCTCTCTCTCACACACACACACACACACACACACACTGATGTTGATTCTTGTTTTATTACGAGCTCTGTCTCGCTCTCTTTTCTCCAGCAGACTCTCCTCTGTTCTCTCTCTCTCTCTCTCTCTCACACACACACACACGATCTGATGTTGATTCTTGTTTTATTACGAGCTCTGTCTCGCTCTCTTTTCTCCAGCAGACTCTCCTCTGTTCTCTCTCTCTCTCTCTCACACACACACACACGATCTGATGTTGATTCTTGTTTTATTACGAGCTCTGTCTCGCTCTCTTTTCTCCAGCAGACTCTCCTCTGTTCTCTCTCTCTCTCTCTCTCACACACACACACACACGATCTGATGTTGATTCTTGTTTTATTACGAGCTCTGTCTCGCTCTCTTTTCTCCAGCAGACTCTCCTCTGTTCTCTCTCTCTCTCTCACACACACACACACACACACACACACTGATGTTGATTCTTGTTTTATTACGAGCTCTGTCTCGCTCTCTTTTCTCCAGCAGACTCTCCTCTGTTCTCTCTCTCTCTCTCTCTCACACACACACACACACACACAGATGTTGATTCTTGTTTTATTACGAGCTCTGTCTCGCTCTCTTTTCTCCAGCAGACTCTCCTCTGTTCTCTCTCTCTCTCTCACACACACACACACACACACACACACTGATGTTGATTCTTGTTTTATTACGAGCTCTGTCTCGCTCTCTTTTCTCCAGCAGACTCTCCTCTGTTCTCTCTCTCTCTCACACACACACACACACACACGATCTGATGTTGATTCTTGTTTTATTACGAGCTCTGTCTCGCTCTCTTTTCTCCAGCAGACTCTCCTCTGTTCTCTCTCTCTCACACACACACACACACACACACACACACTGATGTTGATTCTTGTTTTATTACGAGCTCTGTCTCGCTCTCTTCTCTCCAGCAGACGTCCTCTGTTCTCTCTCTCTCTCTCACACACACACACACACACTTGATCTGATGTTGATTCTTGTTTTATTACGAGCTCTGTCTCGCTCTCTTTTCTCCAGCAGACTCTCCTCTGTTCTCTCTCTCTCACACACACACACACACACACACACACACTGATGTTGATTCTTGTTTTATTACGAGCTCTGTCTCGCTCTCTTCTCTCCAGCAGACGTCCTCTGTTCTCTCTCTCTCTCACACACACACACACACACTTGATCTGATGTTGATTCTTGTTTTATTACGAGCTGTCTCGCTCTCTTCTCTCCAGCAGACGTCCTCTGTTCTCTCTCTCTCTCTCACACACACACACACACACACACACTGATGTTGATTCTTGTTTTATTACGAGCTCTGTCTCGCTCTCTTCTCTCCAGCAGACGTCCTCTGTTCTCTCTCTCTCTCTCACACACACACACACACACACACACTGATGTTGATTCTTGTTTTATTACGAGCTCTGTCTCGCTCTCTTCTCTCCAGCAGACTCTCCTCTGTTCTCTCTCTCTCTCTCTCTCACACACACACACACACACACACACACTGATGTTGATTCTTGTTTTATTACGAGCTCTGTCTCGCTCTCTTCTCTCCAGCAGACGTCCTCTGTTCTCTCTCTCTCTCTCACACACACACACACACACACACACACACTGATGTTGATTCTTGTTTTATTACGAGCTGTCTCGCTCTCTTCTCTCCAGCAGACTCTCCTCTGTTCTCTCTCTCTCTCTCTCACACACACACACACAGATGTTGATTCTTGTTTTATTACGAGCTCTGTCTCGCTCTCTTTTCTCCAGCAGACTCTCCTCTGTTCTCTCTCTCTCTCACACACACACACACACACTGATGTTGATTCTTGTTTTATTACGAGCTCTGTCTCGCTCTCTTTTCTCCAGCAGACTCTCCTCTGTTCTCTCTCTCACACACACACACACACACACACACACACTGATGTTGATTCTTGTTTTATTACGAGCTCTGTCTCGCTCTCTTCTCTCCAGCAGACTCTCCTCTGTTCTCTCTCTCTCTCACACACACACACACACACACACACACACAGATGTTGATTCTTGTTTTATTACGAGCTCTGTCTCGCTCTCTTCTCTCCAGCAGACTCTCCTCTGTTCTCTCTCTCACACACACACACACACACGATCTGATGTTGATTCTTGTTTTATTACGAGCTCTGTCTCGCTCTTTTCTCCAGCAGACGTCCTCTGTTCTCTCTCTCTCTCACACACACACACTCGATCTGATATTGATTCTTGTTTTATTACGAGCTCTGTCTCGCTCTTTTCTCCAGCACTCTCCTCTGTTCTCTCTCTCTCTCTCTCACACACACACACACACACGATCTGATGTTGATTCTTGTTTTATTACGAGCTCTGTCTCGCTCTTTTCTCCAGCAGACTCTCCTTTGTTCTCTCTCTCTCTCTCACACACACACACACACGATCTGATGTTGATTCTTGTTTTATTACGAGCTCTGTCTCGCTCTCTTCTCCAGCAGACGTCCTCTGTTCTCTCTCTCTCTCTCTCTCACACACACACACACACACACACACACGTTGATTCTTGTTTTATTACGTGTTTTATACACTCTGTTCAGTGTTATGTTACGAGACACACACGGGCGAGTGACGTATGCACGCAATTTCCCGCCAAAACCATCCTGACAGGTCAATAAACACTTATGATAGTGAATCAGGGTAAGACAAAAACACGTTTTGGAAGGATTGATAAAAATTATTTAAATTTTGTTCATTTTGAACAAAAAGAGTTACATAATATACTTTTAAATAATTTCCACTGATGTTATGCTTGTTGTTTTAATTACAATCAACAGAGCAACTCTATCCTATGTCCGATCCGTTGACAAAAATATCAATATTTTTTTATTTTGCAGTTTATACGGTCCACACACACACACACACACATCGTTGGGGCTGAACAAATATCATCTCTCATCATCAACCAAGACATTTTTTTTAAAAACACTTAAAAATTGGACGTTCAGAAATAACATTTTCTAAACTTAATGGGATAGCGATGTCTCTTGCCTCGTCAAATTCATATATGATATATCATGCACAGGATTATGTAAATATTTCCAATTTAAAACGGCAAAAAACATAGTTTTAAATAAATACATTTAAAGGGATAGTTCACCCAAAAATGAATATAAAATGTCAATAAAATTACTCATTCCAAACCATGTAAGACTTTTGTTCATCTTTGAAAAACAAACGAATCATAAATTTAAATAAATCGATCGAGTCTCTTCAAAAAAATGTGGAGTAAACGGCTTTTACGATCTCGTTATGAGCTTTTTGAAGCGACAAAGCGGTGGAAATAAATATATATAATAATATAACTTAATAAAAAACAAATTTAGATGATTTAAAATCTAAATCCGTCTTGCTCAGGCAAGCAAATAAAATAAAATAAACGGTAAAACATTTCCACTGTCCTGAAGTGAATCTCAAACACAAACACAATCGACACGCAAATGTACAGTGATTCGTTTTAATCAAATTGAAAAATAAATTAAAGAAACAATTATAAGTGAAAAACAATGAAACATTCCAGAATCATGACGCTCAAGGCAGATGGCATGAATGAAGACAGTATAAAACTAAGTGTGTGTGTGTGTGTGTTTCTCTCCAACATGGACACGAAACCACAGAAGCATTCCTGCAGATAAACATGAAACCATCGTTTTTCCTGCTACAAAAGAAGAGTGTAGAGTTACACACAGATCTCGTACAACATGCCCTACACGTGACCGGCTTACAATCCTAATCTGTACAGGAACACACGTCTGGATGGAATGATCGAAGCCGAGGAAAGTTCATCTGTACAGCGGAGACACACACAAATCATTGGTACGGTTCTCAACGAGGTCCTCTTCCGGAGGCCGAACGCTTCTCCGTGAACACATACAGCGTGGGAATGGCATGAGAGAGAGGACACCTGGTGAAAGACCCCGCAAAACCCCCAGAATCCTCGGTCCGAGTGGGACAGAAGAGGGTGAACGTGCCGAGTACGTTCTTCAAAACGTGACGCTAGCAAAACGGCTAGTTCCGCTTCTTGACGTTGTTGTTCGAGGACAGTCTCTGTCGCTGCGGCGGCATCAGGGCGCTCAGCGTCACTTTGCTCCTGGCAACTTCAAAAAGTTTGGAAAAGACCTAAAACGAGGGATGAGTGTTAGTACCGCGCACACGCACACACACACACACACACACACACACACACTCGTGTGATTTAAATCAAGAGGTCAGAGGCCACTAGAGGGCAGAGTCTCACCTTCCTCGGCGTCCTCTGTGTGAGCGTGAATGAGAAGAGAGCGAGACGTTATAGAGACACACACACACACACACACACACACACACACACACACACACACACACACACCTCTTGCTGCATGTTCATTTGAAAACTCATTTTTCTTAACGTTAAGATGAAAATATGACAACTTTAAAAACAACAACTGAATTTTCAAGTAGAAATTGAAACGTGCGGTTGGTTTTGAAGCTCTTCAGTGTAAATTAATAAAGAAATTACAAAAAATAAATTATATATATATATATATATATATATATATATATATATAAAATATGTAATATAGCAGAAAAACTGAAAATTCTACAAATGTTTAGTGCTTCACGCCTGCCTTAGAAAGTTTACTAGGGAACATTTTTAATAAATCATATAAAATAATAATGAAATCTGAATACATAATTAAAATAATTTAATAAAATATACAACAGTAGAAAGTTTACTGGAGAAAAACAGTCAAATTATTTATAAAATAATATAATAGAAACAATAACAAGGTGAAAATGTACAAATTGTTAGTGCTATTGACACTTGCCTTTCTGTTTTACTGTAAAATATTATAAAACAAAAAATAACTAAATAATAAAAAATTAAATTAATTAAAATAAATATAAATGTACAACATAAAAAATAAATATACAATATAACAGAACCAATTACTGTATGAAAATGTAAATGTTTTGACTCCTGCTTTAGAACGTTTTTCCAAATAAAATAAAATTTCTATGCACTTCTAATATAACCTGAATCTGACACGATCAAAGAATACACAGACAGGTCATCAAATGTAGAGTTGAGTGCACCTGGAGGAGCTACAGGTGAGAGGGGAAGAGGGGAAACTACAGAATAAGAGTCTTCTTTAAATAAGACAAGGAGAGTGTTGCAATACAGACAGGAGGAGGAAAAGCACAGACCAGTGTCTGGGGAGCGTTCAGTGAAATAATACAAGTAAATCATAAATAAAAACATAAAATAATAATAAAAATAATATTAATAAAAAAAATCTGAAAAAACATCATAAAAATAGTACATTTAATAAAATATACAATGATAGAAAGTTTACTGGAGAAAAGTATTCAAAATACATTAAACAAATTAAAATAAATAAAAATATTAAATTAATTAAACGGATAAAAAAATATATATAAATAGATACACTATAAAATTATAAACAAAAAATAAGAATAATAAATAAAATAAATTTAGATTAAATAATATAATAGAAACAATAACAAGGTGAAAATGTACAAATTGTTAGTGCTGTTGACACTTGCCTTGTGTCTATACTTTTTACTATAAAATCATACTAAATAAATAAATAAATAAATAATATAAATAACAAATAAATAATAAAAATAAATTTAAATGGATAAATTTGGATTTAAAAAAAATGGACGAGTGAGGGGAAGAGAGGAAACTACAGAATAAGAGTCTTATCTAAATAAGACCAGGAGAGTGTTGTAATACAGACAGCACAGATCAGTGTGTGTATCAGAAGAAGGTGTGTGTTACGCACCTGTTCCCACAGGGTCTCCGCCACGCGGTCGATGAAGCTGCCCACCTCTCTGAACTCTCCTGAGTATTTGACGTACGCCCAGATGCACAGCGACGCCAGCGCTACGCCCATCGTCACGTTACACACCACCGCCACAGAGTTTATACCCACAAAGCCCGTCACCACTGACACCACGTACATCACGAACATCACGGCGAAGAGCGTGGCGGGCGTGCGCGCCGCGAAGAAAATGTTCTTTCCGTCGTTGTGTTTGAGAAAGTTAGCGTAGGCGTCGTCGAGCTCCTGCTCCAGCTGGTCCTGATAGCGGCGGCAGAAGTCCTCGCCGCCCATCTTCTTCACCGCGCGGAACTGACACACACACGTCTGCTTCAGCTCCATGTGGCGTCGCTCCAGATCGGCCGGAGCCAGGTAAGGCTGGTCTCCGCCACACACCTGCAATACAGAAGTCATGAGTGTGTGTGTGTGTGTGTGTGTGTTTGTCTCCGCCACACACCTGCAATACAGAAGTCATGAGTGTGTGTGTGTGTGTGTGTGTTTGTCTCCGCCACACACCTGCACACGGGGATAACAGGAGTCATGAGTGTGTGTGTGTGTGTGTGTGTGTGTGTGTGTGTGTGTGTTTGTCTCAGCCACACACCTGCACACGGGGATAACAGGAGTCATGAGTGTGTGTGTGTGCATGTTTGTCTCTGCCACACACCTGCACACGGGGATAACAGAAGTCATGTGTGTGTGTGTGTGATGGGTAGGGTTAGTGTAGGGGGACAGAATATACAGTTTGTACAGTATAAAAACCATTACGCCTATGGAATGTCCTCAAGTATAGCAAAACAAACCAGAGTGAGTGAGTGAGTGAGTGAGTGAGTGAGTGTGTGTCTGTCTGAGTGTGTGTGTGTGTGTGTGTGTGTGTGTGTGTGTCATACCTGCTCCATGCTCTTGTTATACGTGTCTTTCGCTCCTGCTACGGCTGCCAGGTTATTTGCTTCAGCGGTCGCCTGCGGCACACACACACACACACACACACACACACACACAGATCAACATATGCGAATAAAATATAAACAGTAAAATAAATATAACTAGAATAATAAATTCAAAATAAACAACAAATAAATACACAAAAATGTACAATTATTTGATAAAATATATAATATAATTGCCTTAGAAAATTTACTAGGGGGAAAATTTAAAATAAATAAAAATAAACAACTGAAAGAATAATACATTAAAATAAATAAAATAAATGCACAAAAATAAATGGATAAATTATGTAACATAACAGAAACAATAACTACGTGAAAATGTAAGATGTTTAGTGCTTTTGACGCCTGCCTTATAAAGTTTACAAAAAAAAAAAAAAAAAAGAATAATACTTTAAAAATAAATAATAAATGAACAAAAATAAGATAAATTGATAAAATATACAATTTACCAAAAAAAAAAAAAAAGACTGGAAAATTAAAAATGTACAAAATATATAATATAACAGGAATGTTTAGTGCTTTTGACGCCTGCCTTATAAAGTTTACAGGAAAAAAAATAAAATAATAATAAATAGAATAATACTTAATTGAATAAATAATATAAAAATAAGATAAATTGATCAAATATACAATTTACCAAATAAAAAAATAAATACAAAAAGACTGGAAAATTAAAGATGTATAGTGCTTTCGACAAATACAAGAAATAAATAATAAATGCATAAAAATAAAACAAAATAAATTGACAAAATATATAATATAACAGGAATGTTTAGTGCTTTTGACATTTGCCTCAAGTTTAATGGAGAAAAAATAAATAAAAATAAACAAAATAATACATTAAAAATAAATAATAAATGAACAAAAATAAATCCGATAAATTGATCAAATATGCAAAATCATGAGTATGTGCCAAAGCAGTATTTCCACACGTCTGCACCTGTAACATGGACTTGGGGTGCGGCAGCTCTTCGCCCTGATAGATCTTCATGTAGGCCTGAGACAGAGACACACACACACACACACACACACACACGGGTCAATCCCAGCAAACATCTGAGCGATGGAGACCGGCTGCAAAACACTCTTACTTTGAAATACTGTAGGAGATCTCGACACGTGACTTTAGAGCCGCTGATCTCCTTCTCCATCAGGTTCTCTGGAGCCAACAGCAGCGGAACCAGATTCACCAGCTCTCGCTTGAACTCGTCGTCGATGTCTACACACACACACACTTATTTGGGCCATCAGTGGATTTAAACATGATCAAACATCAGCACACAGATGTGAAGACCAGGGCTCTATGATTTCATAAAAATGGAAATTTACTGTACAACACAGAATGTCATGGAATTTGGCTAAATTTGGATGAATTGATCAAAAGTGGGGCTGTCAAATTGTGATCTGAACTAGTGTGTGTGAATATTAAACCGCAAAACTGCACTGAAATATGAAGCCAACCTGCCAATATTAAATTTGAAGAAATTATGAAAGCAATATATCACAGTAGAATGAATCTCCCAGTGGTTTAATGGTTATAATTGCTGAAGGGTCGGCCTAATGTTCCCCTTCTAATTCCCTAGACTTTTAAAAACGGTGAGGGGTCGTAACAGCGCCTATTATGCTATTTTAAAGGCTCTAGGGCTGCCTTTGACTAAATATTCTTCTAGTTGTTCATTTAAGCAATTAGTCGACTAATCGTGAGTTTATATTAAGCCATAAATCATAACAAGCCTTTAATTGCCTATACGTTACATAGCCTAATCAGCGCTCAAACACACGCATAAAGCCACAGCACACCGGCAGCAGAGATTAAGTCACGATGTTGACATCATCATCTACGCAGTAGTGGACACGTGTGCATATAGGCCCGTTTCATGCAGATTACATCATCTGAGAATATTTATTTTCCATTTGAGTTGGTTTATTTAAAAGTAGATATTTCAAGCTTTCTATAGTCAAGTCAAGTCACCTTTATCTATATAGCGCTTTATACAATACAGATTGTATCAAAGCAGCTTCACATTGATAACATAAAAATAATACAACAAAGTTTGTTTCTAGAAGAAAATTGCATCATCGTCCACCCGTAATAAGGCAGATCAATAATATTGTTGAATATTAAATGTATATCTATAGATAGTTTTACGCTGGTATACGCTGAGTTTCCGTTTCCATCTTTTTACAAAAGCACAATGTTTTGTTGTGATTGTGAGTTCACAGAAATAAAAGTAGACCCTTTACAGTTCGCATTACTCCTGTCTGTATGACCAAAAATAATGGAGTAGGATATTTCACGTTAAAGGGAGGGTTCGGAGTAAAATCAACCTAGGGTCCTTCGCACCATGACCTCGAGCCAAACACTAAGTTGTCAACACTTTGGAAAAAATAATAATTCGTCGTTACACGTTACGCTTTCTGCAGGACATTTACATGCTTTTCCCAAATCACGGAAGTGACGTCGACGTCCGGGTTAGCGGTAGCATTAGCCGTCAGGCAAGTGTTATTTAAATAAACTCCTGATGTACTTACACACTTTCCAATGCCTCGTTTTATGAGTACAGAACCTATTTGTGCTACTGTAGAAGTTTGGTGCATTCTGGGCATTATTAGTGCGGTAATTTACCAGATACAGCCTTGGATCCATTAGCGCCTGCACTAAACCATCCGGCTGATGTCTCTAAATAAGCTCTAACTTTAATAATGTTCAACCAAGGGGGAAAAGGCTTCTGGGGGGGGGTTCGGCTCGAGGTCATGGTGCAGAGGACCCTAGGCTGATTTACTCCGAACCGTCCCTTTAAATGCAAGTGATGGCGCCGGCGCGTGTGTGTCACGCAGTCAGAGCTTCTCCACACAAACACTTATCCGCCTAATATCAGCGCACATTCATCCATGTGAACATTAGAGCGAGCGGCCTTGTAAAGTGCTGCTACTTACACGTTTTAAGTGATAAGCCATATTTGAGGTCGATGAATGATAGGCTAATGTTTGGATTTCTTGCTGTTAACGATCTGTCCGTTACAGCCCGCGTGATTTCAGCACTTCCTGTAGAGTGTTTTTCTTCTGAGACCAACTGACTGATAAAATGTTGTTCAGCCAAACCTCTTCTAGTCAACTAACGGGGAGTCGACTTTATGAGGGCAGCCCTAAAAGGCTCTTAATGTTGTTTCGGAG
>NC_140227.1:31625587-31643087 GCF_951802725.1 Rutilus rutilus
AGTTTATTGGATGTTGATTTTTTGTAAATGTAGATACTGTCTTGCAAGAAATAAATAATAAAGTATTATATCATAATCATAAATCTCGTCAAGACACCTTTAAAAAGAAAAGTGTCCATCTGACGTACGAACCTAGACCAAGAATGAAACGGCACAGACAGGCATGGAAAATATCCTATACTGTTTATTATTATTAACTTTTCATGTAACAAACAGATTTAGAGCATTAAAACGAGTGTAAATACAACGTAACAGAGCGTGTAGAGCCACTAGACCAACTTAAGTGTTAAAATAATCCACTGACTTATTTTTATTCTTCATGTTTTAATTCTGTATAAAGGTTGTATAATTTTCATTTGTCCAATTGGTTTTTCAGATGTTTTATTATGTTTTAAGTTTGTTCTTTATTTGTTGTACAGCACTTTGGTTTCATCATCAGGGTTTTTTTATTGTTTTTTTATGTGCTTCATAAATTAAACAAAAACAAAAAAGAGTTATCTGTGAAGAACAAAGCATGTTGGGCACCTCTATTTGATATCAATGACATTCAGCCGTTTTTAAGCCTGTAAACACTGAAAAACTGTTCGGTTACCGACATTCTCCAAAATGTGTTTCTCTTGTGTTGAAAGAAAGAAATTCATAAAGGTTTGAAACACCTCGAGGGCGAGGAAATGATGACAGAAGTTTAATTTTCAAGTGAACTATTCCTTTAAGCCTGACTCAACCTGTAAACACTCCTGGATCAGGACTAAACACTGAGTCTCACCTGAAGATGTTGCAGATCGTCTTCCTGAACGTTTTGGGACAAATTATAGACCTGCACATAGAAACAGACGCATCAGGACACTGAACCTTCTGGTCACATGATCACACGTGACGCGCATCAGGACACTGAACCTTCTGGTCACATGATCACACATGTAAATTAATGTGTCGTGCATCAGGACACTGAACGTTCTGGTCACATGATCACACGTGTCGTGCATCAGGACACTGATTGTTCTGGTCACATGATCACAGCGTGTCGTACCTGAACGGAGCTGGTCATGGTGCTGAGAGCGAACAGTGTGGCGCAGTCTTTGATGGTGGACTGACTGTCAAACGCTCCCTGTGTGTCCATGAGCAGCACTGCCACCTGCAAACACACAGATGGTCACGGGTTACTGAGCCAGAACACACCGGATCTCTCTCTCTCACACACACACACACACACACACACACACACACACGGATCAGATCTACGAGTGAGAATCACATCAGAACTAAACTAATGTGATCACCTAATAAAAGGAAAACATCACAGGATGTTTAGAAAATAAATCATAAAAATGTAATACTGCAGTTTTTATTATAAACAATGTCTCGGTGCACATTAGGGCTGTCAAAATGGCTGAAAAGCTAAATTTGAAATTTCTTGCTTAAATATTAGCAAAATTCTAATTATATTTGAATTCTAAAGGCAATTCTTAACGTTAGAGGAAAGAACTACAGTCTCGTCTCCTGTGCCCACATCAGGACGCAAGCGAGCGCAACAAGCAAATATAAACCAAATCAAGCATAAAATATAATTTCCTTAATGTTCATGCAAGGAAAATTAGGTTACAATAGTGCATAAAGCTGTGTTTGAGCATCAGTAACCTGAGAAAACACACTTCAACACACAGCGTAATGAACTACATCAACACACAACAGAAAACACTCCACTTCTCCTCACTACATCTACATATTGTTGTTCGTCAAAAGTACCAGACGCTCAACTTGATCTACAGCGAGTGCTAAGCGGTTTTTGTTGACAGTGTTTTCCAGCTGATGAACACACACACTCAGCTCTGACTGATGAACACACACACACACTCAGCTCTGACTGATGAACACACACACACACAGCTCTGACTGATGAACAATTTTTGCCACCAACTGAGAGGGTTTTCGTCAGCAGGAAGAGCCTTTTCCCACCACTTTTCAAATGAACATACTGTTGCACATACTGTATACTGGATAAGCTAACAAAAACAAACCGTGTCAGTCACGTCATCATCATGTCTCGCGCGCCTCTTGACACACCAAACATTCGAATGCGTGCTTTTTGCATTCAAATGTGCATTTTTTTTTGTTTTGTTTTATTCGACAAATATTCGAAATTGGAAATTTTATTTGCCAGCTCTAGTGCACATCATCATTATTGTGTTAATAATCATGAATCAGAATAAGTTCCTCTTGCAGCATCTCTTCTCTTCTCTGATGACGAGGGCGGGGCAACCTGTCACTCACAGGAGATCAGCCAATAGCAAACCACAACCATCCAATCAGTTCCGCACAGACAAAATCAAGCCCCGCCCACATTTGTTCTTGTCCCAGAAGCGTTTCACTCGGATATACGACACAAAAGGGAAGAAAAATGGAAACTTCCATTTCATGCTGACTTAAAATTTCATTTTGGCTGATAAAGTGTTTTCTTTGAGCTATATGTTTCAGATGGGCGGCACAGGTGTTGTGATGATGTGGGCTGATTCTTACCTTGCTGCCATCCGGTTTCTCCACCACAAACACTTCATTCCAGGCATGGATGCCCGTGGTCTCTCGCTCGCAACCGCCTCGCCACGTGAAGCCCGTCAGTGGCTGTTCATCCCCACCCAGCCATAAATCTGAGTTCTGACACACACACACACACACACACACGTTCAGCTGTGAGACACAGATCCACTGTCTCTGCTGTTTATCACAGGCCACCTGATGTCAGACTTTTGTTGTCTGAACCGCTCCAGTCACGAGACACCTGTGTGCTGTATGTTCAGTCTAATCTTCAAGACAAACTCAATAATACTCTCAACAGCAAAACAAAAGACTCTTTCAGACCAACACAAAACATCAGTGTTTCACAGTGAAGCGGCTGTAATGGATTAAAGTCGATCGGCAGCGTCACAAGAGCTGCTCTATGAGCGTTCAGTGTGTGTGAGTGAGTGAGTGTGTCGAATCCGACACTCAGTCATGAATCTGGACCAGAACTAGGGATGGGCTCCAAAAAATCATTCGTTTATTTAAATAAAGTTTAACAAGTTTTAGTTTAAACAAAAAGCATTTAAGCTCAAGCAGCAAAAAAAAAACGCTATGCTTTTCCTCATTCGCCTGCTGTTTGGATTTGTGGGTTGTGAGTCGTCATTGTGCTGTTGATATTATCATAACTCAGTTTCATTAATTATTTTTATTCAAAGTAATTCCATTTTGTAATATCATTTAGGAAGATCTAAGTAATTCCAAACTTCGCGAGGCAGACGACGACATTATGTGATCAAATACGCTCCACAGCGCCACCCAGTGCATTTCATTATAACTGCGAGCTAGTGCTTGGGATTTATCATGGATTCACTGCATTAACGGCCAGCAAAGCAACGTAGTAAAGTTCGAATAGTATTTTATTTTTTTAATAATAATAATAATTAGGGCTGGGTATCGATTCAGATGTTCCGATTCGATTTCGATTCGACTCAATGAATATAGATTTAATACGAATCCTATATTTATTAAAAAAAGAACAGTGAACATAAGTTTACAAGTGGTTACTTAATACAAAATTAAGCCATAAAACATGAATATTAAACATTACATTACTTGGGTACATTAAAACAGAACCCAACTCTATGTTTCAAGTGCATACAATGAATAGACAGGATTTTGATGCAAGATGAAAAATTTATGCTGAAAATTGGGAAAAGTCAGAACAGTCGCACGCCTTGATCAAACGGGATCGGGTTATTATATGTTTAAGATAAAACACACATTAAATCTCGCAGCATAAGCTGTAACATGAAGCCTGTGAGCCGTGGAGGAACACTAACACTGGCTTTTGGGTGATAGAGAAATAAATAATAATAAAATAAAATAAAACGATTGCGAATCGATTTTGAATCGACCACATTTTAAAACACGATTAATTGAAAAATCTATTTTTTTTGCCCATCCCTAATAATTATAGATCGAATATTCAAAAATTAAAATATTCATGCACACTCCTAACCAGAACCCCTAACAGGTCTGTGGAGGAGGTGTTTCTCACCTGGTTGTACATGTATCTGAGCATGAAGTCCAGCAGGAATGATTTGCCCTTGCGGAAAGCGCCCGCCACCGACACCACGACCACATGGAGGTCTCGCACGTGTTCCTGCAGGAGGATCCGCTCCAGCGCGTCTTCGTCCAGAGAAAACTTGTGATTTTCCTCATCTGTGATCACGATCTGGACCGGCCCACACACCTCCTCCGCCTCGTCCAGCAACGGTTCCTCGTCCACATCCTCAGAGCTCATCTTACGCGGGACATCCTCCACCCCAGACACACCTGAACACAGACCACACCGAACAAACACGTGAACATGAGAAGAGACGGCCTGATCCCTGCGTTTTCATCATCAGATCCCTCTAAAAACCAGCTCTCGCTCATGTCAGGTGTGCACGGTCATGAGCCAAGCCATCTTTATTTATATAGCGCTTTTTACAATTGTTTCAAAGCAGCTTTACAGAGATAACTTACTTAAGTTGGACTATGATGCCATTTTCTTCTATATAGCCTAACATGATAAAGATAACAGGAAAATTGGCTTGGCCTTTGGAATTAAAATATCCCCACATCATCACATAGCCTTCACCACACCTAGAGATTGGCATGGTTTTATTTCAGTTAGCCTAATAGCTGGTTTGATTTGCATTGAGAGATGATCTTATGGAAAGTACCCCATGCCAATCTCTAGGTATGGTGAAGGCTATGTGATGATGTGGGGATATTTTAATTCCAAAGCCCAAGGGAACTTTATCAGGATGCATAGTATCCTGGATCCATGAAGTAACTGGCCTTTAAAAATAAAAATCTGCCTGCCTCTATGGGAATTTAACATAGGGGTGTCCAAACTTATGCACCCTGTATTTTAAGGAAGAACATTTATTTATTTACGATACATTATTCATTCACAAAGAATTTTTCCTAATTTTTTTAATTAAGGCATTAAGTTCAATTTCCAAAAGATGATTTTTTATTCCTCTTTTTAGTCAACTTTAGCATGGGTGTCTAAACTTATGCATAGCACTGTATGTTCATTTTAATGTTAGCATTATCGGCCTGATTAGAAAATTGAATTAAAGCCGATAAATACTGTATTACTTCCTTCAGCTGAGACGCTTCAGATGCATGATGTTCAACATGATGGTTTTCAATTGCTTGAAATATGATTAGAATCACTTTCAAAAAAGGAAAAAAGTGCAAAAAGTCTATCATATCGGCTGCATAACATTATTATGAGAACATTATAATTGTGGACATGGCTTTTAATGATGAGACTTCTGTTCTTGTAATCAGACTCTCAAAAATTATATAAAAAAATCTGGATTTAGATTTATTGGCCAATATATCGGTTATCGGCTTTTAAATATAAAGAATTATTGATTATCTGTATAGGCCAATATTTTAATATCGGTGCATCCCTAGTAACGATGATCACTTGATTTGACTGATTAACCCTTTCCAAACCAGGTTTTGCTTTCATTAACGTGTAAAAAGTTGCAACACTATTTTATTTTTTCTTGCCGGTGAGAATTTAAATATGTAATTTTGGATAAAGGGTTAAAATTATTGAATACAGAGGGACTTTAATTTGATCTGCATCTCAACTCGAGCTCAGCGCTTTTCCATCAAACGTGCATTTCCAAGAAATAAACATGCAATATTATTAGTTACTGCACTAATAAATGCATTTTTTGTTAAAATTAAATTACCTATATGATTAAAAATCCCTCCAGCACAACCAAATCTCTCTAATGTTATGTCGTCACAACTGTAAATCAATGATCAGTGTGTGAACAGAAGCAGATGACATCACACCTGACGGAGAACATGGAGGAGTGTGAGAGAAACTGAGGGATCATGTTAGGGTGGGAATATACATACTAGATATAGTGGTAATATAGTACATATCGACACGTCCCATTAGACCTCCTCCTCCTCCTCCTCCTCTTCTTCTTCTGGATCACTGCGTTTGTCCTCGAAAAAACATGAATGTGGTAAACGCAGTGACCCACATCAGCCCGTCTAACGTTTCCCACAAACACAAGTGTTAGACATATCTAGGGCTAAATCTAGACACGCAAACAGGCCAAAACCAGTTTAACCGCCGATAACACGAATCTCTGACATGAAAACACTGATCCATCTCAATGTTAGTGAAAAAAAAAGAGAGAAAAGACCAACGGTTTCATAAATATCTGTGTTTCCTAGTTAGTTGCACAACAAGGTTTCCATCCCAGAAGTCATTTGGTTCTGGTTTTCTAGATTATTGGCGCATTAATAAAGTGTTTTCCTGCACGGACGCAGAGGCAGTGAGGTTATTTAAAGCAACATCTCATAAAAAAAAAAAAAAAGAGAAACACCGAGAAACAACCCACCACTGCCCTGAACACACACTCAACACGTAAGCCTAAACTCTTGATAATCCTACACACACATGTGCTTCTATTAGCCAAAGCCACACGACCTGCACGTCAAGATCATCGTTAGTGTCGCGTCGTACAGTAAATGCTAATATAGTGATGTCACACGAGGGAAAATCAATTCATAGAATAAACTCAGGGTTCAACAGTTAAGCTCATCCAATCTCACTGGAAAATGTGTAACCTTGGATTTTACGAACCAACCACTAATGTTTTTAATCGCCATTATTTTCCCACAACATTTTTTTTAATGTTTGAAGAGAAAGCATAACATTTAATGACTTTTTTTTCTTTTTTTTTTCACAATGAACATATTTTCTAAAAACAAAATGTGCAATTGTTTATTACGATATTACAAATACAGAAGAAACGAGGCTTGTTGTTATATCAAATGTTGGCCCAGTATGTGAATTTTAGGCGGGTGCAAAAATGTTCATTTCAGCACAATATCCAATATAAATGCAATATATAATCAAAACCAATACAACCTTCATGAAACAGATATACGGAAGCCCTGTGAGAGGAAATATTGCTCAGATATGGGAGATATTAGTCCTGCAATAACACAAGGAAACCTTCATGAATGAAACGCAGATAGAAGACAATATGAAGTTTGCAATTAAATTTTTATCTCGACTTAATTTGATTCGATATCGATTTATTTGGATGTACATCAGGTACAGTACGTCAATTTTCCTCAAGAAAAAAACAAAAGTGATATACGATCATAATACAGGAATCCTGTCAGCGCATTACTATAGTATTAATGGTTAAAAATAACAACTGATTTGTATAGAAACATTTAAACAGTTAGCTACTGTATATTCACACATATTTTATTAATATTTCACTGTTTTTACTGTATTTTAGATTACATAAATACAGCCCTGGTGAGCAGAAGAGACTCTTTCACAAACATTTTAAAATCGTAATGTTTCCAAACAACACAATGATTCTGTATGCCATATGGAATTCTTATTTACATCATTTAAATAATAATCCATAATTCAACATGTGAACCGCCATACAACCCTCCAGAAACACAAGATTGTCAGTATATCATAATTCAGTCTCTAGAACTGATTTGACAGTTATCTTTCATCTGAAATCTCCACTTGTTTATGTTCTGTCAGTGAAATATTCTCTATATTCCCCGTGTGGCCTGATGAACACAAACCACTGAAACACACACACTCGCACGGAACTATTAAAAGTATAAACGCTCATATAGAGCTTTAACAAGAACAAACACACTCACGATAATGATATGAAATCGATCGCTCGTGAAATCATCTGCATCGGTCCGTCCTCAGGTGATTTTTCATCCTCATTTCATTCAGCGATTTCTTAAAATAACGGTCATATTTCATACACCGTTCTCACACAGCCTGACGTCTTTGATTTACTGATGTTTATCAAATTCTGTATGAATTAATTCTATTATTATTGATTTTTACCGCAGCGCGATCGCTGGCCTGCGCGCGCCTCCCGCCAAACGGCCGTGACGCGACGCTTGCGCTCCGCTCGCGTTAAACGAGCAATGACCGTTAAAACGCGCACACAATCGCGCTGTCTCTCGCCGGGTTTACCTTCGTTATATCGGTTACTCGTGCAGTTCTTCCCGGTGTGATTCCGGTGCTTTAAGCTGCTCTCCTCCGCCATCTTGACCCCCGTTCAAAATAATCGCACGCGCCTGACGTCACGAACACCGCTACACTCTTGCGCGTTCCTTTATCACGGCCGCGCGCGGCGCGTTCATGTACCCATGTGTGCATTTATCACTACCATAGATCGCTACCTCATCACACACTTCTGAGTTTTACCCTCATCTTCTATTGTAATTCACGTTCATTATTACTGTATACAGTAATAATGTATTGTATACAGTCACTGTATACAGTAATAATGAACGTGAATTAGGCCTACAATGGAAGATGAGGGGGGTAAAACTCGGAATTGTGAGATATAAACTCGAACTTGTGAGATATAAACTCGGAATTGTGAGATTTAAACTCGGAATTGCGAGAGAAAGTCAGAATTGAGGGATAAAAAGTTGCGGAAACAAGCTTCTAAATTATTCACGTTCACAAATAAATAATTCATGACGTTGAAGTCGCTTTATGTATTTTTATTTTATTTTACTATGATTGCGATACTATTATGTTTTAATTCATATTTTTATTTCTTCTATTTTCATTTTATTTTTAATTAAAGGTTTAATTATTCTGTTGTGTTTTTGTAATTTGTATTAGTCTTTTTTAAATATGTCTGTATTTTTTATTATTATTAATTATTAGCCTATTTCAGTTTTAGTTATGCTATTTTAGTTCATCAATTTAAACTGAATGAAAATGGGAAATATCAGTTGTTATGGGTTCATTATCAGGATTCCTGCACTTTCCACACAGATTTGACTATTATTGTGAGTGTGTGTGTGTGTGTGTGTGTGTGTGTGTGTTTGTGTGTCACATGTGTGATCAGGAATGTGCTGTAGATGTTCTGTGTGACACATGAATTTCACACAACAGAAGCTTGTCTGTCCTGCTTTTGTTCCGCAGTGCTGCTGATGTCCGTTTCATTTGTGTGTCCAGAGGTCAGAGGTCACAGATCCTCCATCATGTGAGCAAACAAGAACACACAGGTTTAGGGAGCTCATCTCAATGTAAATAAAATACTATGATAATCAAATCTCTGAATGTCACTTAAGTAAATATTTGAGTTGGACATAAAATAAATGAAACATAATTTCATCAAAAATGTACATCCATTATTTAAAGCTACAATGTACTCAATTTTAAAAATTTAAAAGTGTAAAACTGTTATACCAAAAATAATAATAATAATTTTTTAATGGAAATGAAAATATGTAAATGGCAAACATTGGATGGACAGTAAATTTTGGTCCCTAAATTCAGAACCAACATGCAACCATATATCAACGTCTTATAATGTTCGCTGGGATATTATCTATGCTCTAAACAAACCCGTGCATGTTATGATTAGATTTTAATATAAACATAATTTGGCTGATTTATGAGCATTTTAAACATAAAATGTTGTCAGTTACCATTTGTCATATTAGCTCTCATAAGTGCAGTGAAACCTCAGAGAATGAAACCAGCTGCTCTTTTCATAATCGACCTATGATATTATCACATCATGTGGTTAAAACAGTTTCATAACGAGTTCTTCTTTCGTTCACAGGATCCAAACCTCACCGACAGTCTCTGATCAAACTCACTTTCTCACACTTTCCAACCAATGATTCTCTGTGACTTTCTCAGACTGTCGAGACTTTCATCTTAAACATCGACGGATCCATGAGGAACATCCCCGGAATCTGTTTAGATTATCAGAGAAGAAGAAACCCGTTCACTGAACGCTTCTTTTGGGAACTATCATCATGAAACCTTTTGGATCCTTTATTTTTAAGAGTGTCAAATAAAAATAAAAAAGCATCCCCATATTTATTTATTTTCTGATACTGATATATGGATATAAATTGTCAGCACAGGGTCTAATAAAGTATCCCGTTCACTGTAAAATATTATATGATCGATAAGTCATGACAACATTGCTTTAAAACGTCAAAATAAGGTAAGCACTTTTTTTTTTTTCAGTTTAATGAAATTTAAGTTGAAATTTGAGTTGAAGTTGATTGTACTTAAAAATTTAAGGCAGCAACTTTTTAAAAGGCCTTTTTCTAAAATATATGGATAAAGATTCTCAGTTTAATTGATAATCACAACAATTTATAAGTTATATTTTACTGTGGCTCAGTGAAAAGAGTCTATGCTGACACTCCTGATCAGATCATTATTACTTGTCCACTTTTGAAATGATGTTTTGCATGATTATTGTAGGTTCATTAGCGCTGAATCGGGTGAAAGAGACATATTTAGCCATCTAGCCCCATAGACTCCCATTCATTCTGCACTCATGGGCGATCGCCCCCAGTGGAGCTCTGGGGGAACTACAACCAACATTCGGTACAATAGAACTTAACAGGGAGTGGCCAGGCTCTCCGTAGACAGGCTCTGCTAGTAGCCTAGCTGTATCATTTCTTCCGATACTGCCCTCTGTAACCGGTAGGCGTGGTTTGGGAGTGGCCTCGTAGGGCAGCGAAGCAAGTGCATTCTGGGAGTTGTTGTCTTTCATCCACATGTACAATTTCTGGCTTTTCTCAGTCTAGAAGGCACCAACTTCTAAAATAATTCACATTTCTACTACATAAATGACCCAATTTAAATACACATTCATCTTTCCAGCGGTGAAATATCCCTTTAACCCTTTAGAACCTGAAGCTAAAATAGGTGTTTTTCACATAATTTGATTTTTTGACTGTAAAATTCTAAAACAATGTGCTATCTTCATGTGCAAGGTGTCATCTTTTTCAGAAAAAGATAAGCTTTCAACAAATTACAGTTATTGACCATTATTGTATGTGGTGAGTTTGTAAATAGAATTTAAATAGACAAAAATAAAAAAACAAGAATAAATTTACTGATTTTTATTTAGAAAAAAAGCAGAAAAAATCATGAACGAAAGAAACTAACACTTTAAAGTTGAAAAAGGAACTATAATAAATATATACAAGTCTTTTTTGTGACATTGGGTTGCACAGTTTTTATGTAGGACACTTTTTTTCATACACGCACACATACAAATGCACGCATTCATAGGCATGCACACACACGCACTACATGCTTACATGTAGTTTCTTACGAAAGAAACTAACACTTTAAAGTTGAAAAATGAACTATAATACATATATACAAGTGTTTTTTGTGACATTGAGTTGCACAGTTTTCATTTAGGATACTTTTTTCATACACACACACATACAAATGCACCCATTCAGGCATGCACACGCACGCACTACATGCTTACATACGTGAAAGAGTAACGGCCATCCGCCTCCCAGATTTCATTAAAAATTATCCCAATCCCCTCTTCTGCTGTCTAACACTTCTTTCGCCATGTATTTGTTCGTTTCTTTTATTATTTTATGCAATCCAAAACACTCTAACCTGCCGCGCGTCGAATCTCTCTGTTCAAATCCTTCCATCCCGCGCGGCTGTCATTTGCAGACGGAAAGCATGACATTACCGTAATAAGCCGTATATTGGCGAAAAGCGCATGATGTCTACTTTCAGGAACTATTTAAATTATTTTGATAGTGCAAACGGTTGAAGAGTTACAGTGACAAGAATACAGCTTGGTTGGCTGTGTCGTCGACGACACATCCGGTTTTAAAGGGTTAAAGACCAGAAAATGTTGAACGAAGATTCTATTAACGTTACTGGGAGAACATTTGTTCATAACAAGCTTCATGACCCGATTACACAAACACACTTCAGGGAGGAAGAATCATCTCTTCTGTTCATGATGAAGTGAATATCTCAATAGATCTGAGACTGAAGAACCAATGAGGTCAGAAGTGACAGTTAAGATTAAGAGAGCGGAACCTCATTGGCCGAAGCAGATTCAAACGCACCAATCAGGAGTCAGCGCTGTCTTCGTATCCTCTGGAAACACGGGAAGAGCTGCAGCTTCACTTCTTCTTCATGCAGTGAGAGACGGACAGAAAGAAGGTCTGGTGAAAACTAGGACACGGACTGCAGCTGACGTCAGAACCCCTCACGAGCCGCGGAAACGGTGTCGAGAAGGACCTGAGGGTTTGCTTCAGATGATTTTATCTACACAAACTGGATTTGATGAGCCACTGTGACACTTTTAGTGATTTAAGCTCAGCTTCATGTGCTTTGAGTGTCATCAAAACAACAAAACCATTTTTCTAACTTCATGGGGCAAAATGCCACCCAAAAATCAAGATATATGCGGCAAAAATGTCCCTGAATGAGTTCTTGTTTTTAATATTTATGCAGTGATGTTTTCACGAATATCTGCACAATTGTGATAGCCTTTGATTTTATAGTTTAATAAACATGAAGTTCATGTTAAAGTTCCCCTGTGGTGTAAATCCAGCGTTTAATGTTGTTTATGTGTGTATGTGGTGTTTTTAATATGCTTTAAGACAAACCATGTGTAAATTCATAAGTCGACAGCATTGCTGAGTATTTCCTCCTTAAAACTGCAGTGAACCAAAGACAGTCTCAAACACACGCTTTGAAATCGCTGGTGTTTCTGACGTCACAAACTACCTTGTAACCAATCAGATCAACGTGTGATCGTCAACCAGTGGATCTCTGAGCTGAGTGAGTGAGTGGAGGCGGGGCTCATTTGCATATTCATAGAACCTCCGTGTATACTAAATGAGGCAAGGGTGTCGAGTTACATTCAATTTTTTTCAAGATTTTTTTTTTAAATATGTCATTTTGGTGATCAAAGATGAGCTTAAAGGGATAAAATTTACTACAGGGGAACTTTATTTTTTTTTTTTTAGTTCCCATACAGTCAATAATTGTATCCCTTAAAACTCATCTTGACACATTTAAACGTTTTTTCCTGTGAAAATAGTTTCTTCATGGCTTAAAATATCTTGAATGTAACTCGACACCCTTTGCTTCATGAATATGCAAATTTAGATTTTTTCAAGACAAAAATGTACAAATATGTCATTTTGTTGATCAAAGATGAGTTTTAAGGGATAAAATGATTGACTACAGGGGGACTTTAATGTTAGAACCTTGTCTGATTTTGCAAGAAATCCAAAGTAGAGCCATTACGCGTCTCCGAGCAACTGAATGAGTCCGCGATATATTGAGTCCATGATATATCGGCCACCATATCGGTATCGGACGATATATGTTCATTTTTACTGTTATCGTTATCGGCCCGATAAGAAAATTTGTCCGATATATTAAAGCCGATAAATAATGTATTATTTCCTTCAGCTGAGATGAAGCACTGTTCAACAATTGCTTGAGATATGATTGGAATCACTTCAAAATGGAAGATACAGTAAATGCACAGCGCAAAATCTGTCAATAAAAGTATATTTTTCAACATTATAATTGTGTGTTTTAGGACATGGCTCTCAAAATTTGGATTTAGATTTATCAGCCAATATATCGGTTATCGGCTTTCAAATATAAAGAATTATCGGTTATCGGCCAAAATGTTCATATCGGTGCGTCCCTAGTTACACTTTTTCCATCATTTCATGGGGGCTTTCAAATTGCAAATGCCTGGTCATGAGGAGAGTCTTACTGAGCAACTGACTCATAATAATAATAATAATTTCACAGATATTACTGAACTCAATAATCATGTTCAGCTGTTAAACTCCAGCACACACACACTGATTCTAGACTCTGAGAGTCTTCAGGCATGATGAATGACAGAGAGCCGTGTGGACCTGCAGATGTTTTAATGACGGCACATGCTCACAGTGAACTGCTGATGTGTTGATGTGTCAGTTACACACATGAACTAATAATAAGATCATTATTATCCTCTCTGCAGCCGCTGACACAGATCTGACCGTCAGGACAGTTACACCAGCTGTGCGCAAGTTACTGTAAAACTAGGCTTGTTGAGGTGCGAATGCAAACGTTCTTCCGGTAACATTAATGGAACGTTGTCTTTATTAATGTCCTAAAACGTTAACACAAAACTGGGTTTCTGCTGGTTTTATGAAGTTTAATGTAAGACCTTTTTAAGACCAAGTAAAGGCATAAATGGAAGGGAACACAATACACCAATATGCAACTTACAACTGATATCCATCCTTTTTAATTCATTTTTAACACAAAAAAGTATCTTATATTACTCCTTCTGATTGCAGTGCAAAAAAAGTGATGATTTTTGTCTTGTTTTTTTCAGTGGAATTGTCTAAAGATGCTTAAATCAAGATACATTTACTTGAGATGCAAAATTACATAAAATATGAATTCTGAAATGAAAAATGAAGTTGAATGATTAAAGCAAGAACAAATATCTGCCAATGGGATAAGAAAAATCAGCTTAATTCAATGTTTTCATAACTCACCGACAGATATTTCTTCTTGTTTTAAGGATAACCTCACTTATTTTATTCAGCTTACATTTGCATCTCATGTAAATCTTGATTTAAAGATGATTAGATATTTGTATCGGAAAACAGGCCAAAAATACTGAGGAACAACATCATTTTTGCAATGCATGCAACATTTAATGTCATGACTTTATGAATTTGAATAATTTCTGCTCTGATTTAAGACTTTTTAAGGCCTTAAATTGTGTAAGAGTGAATTAAGACTTTTTAAGACCCGCAGAAACCTTTGCAAAAACATTATTTACACATTGTTAATGGAACGTTTTTTCTGAAACGCTTTAGTTCATCTAACGTTTTTTAAATGTTACTAGTTTCAGAGAACATTCAAAAGTAACATTCCATAATGTTTGCGGAATAATAAAATGGAATGCATTTTAAAACTGGATGATTTCAGAGAACATTCAGAATTAATGTTTCTTAACTTAATGTTAACAAAACATTGTTAGAACGTATATTTGTTGGATGGGAACTGGTTCCTAAAGCCTCCGATCAGGACTAAAACGAGCTCATGTTTTATCTGACTTCATCATCACGATGATGATGATGATGGTGACATTTACACTCGTTTATATTTAAAAAAATAAATTACGTGAATAACCGACTGGATTGTAGAGCAGATCAACACATAAATTGCATTTAAAAAATACACAAAGAAATTAAATTAATTTAATTTGTCGTATTAGCATTTATTTATTGCCCATCATTTTAGATACAGTTCCTTTATAATATTTACATATTCGAAAATATGAATTATTTTATTTTGTGACTATTTTTGCGTCGTTTTCAATGGAAAAGTAACTTGACTGCAATGAGATAAACTACAGGCGTCTTATAGGATCAATAACGGTGAAATCTGCTTTGAGAACAACTAATGCACCCGAGGAAGTTACACACTCACTAGTAGTTATTACACTCCTGTCCCGAACAGCTGGTGAAACCCTGAGCGTCACGTGATGATCGTGTGTGTGTGTGTGTGTGTGGATCACGGCTGCAGTCAATCTAACACACTCACATTGATCAAAGCATCTCACAATCATCTAACCAAACCCAGAACTACAACAAATGCACAGACTACAGGTCATGTGACTAGTTAAGCGGTTAACCCAGCAGTCTCTAGTAAACCCTGCTTCTGTACACATAAATAATAAACGACACGTGGTCCATGTTCTCAGTGTCATGCACACGTCAGTTCAGCTCTTCATTCATTCATTCATTCAGTGTTTCAGTTCATGTCGTGTTTGTCGTGTGTCAGAACAGACGAGGAAAACGCCCTAAAAACAATTCAACAAGCAAATAGATTGAACAAAACGGCACGTGTCGTTCATTCGGTGTTCCTTGTGTTTGCCGTGGTCTAGGCGTCCCGCCGTCAGTGACATCATTATTGTTTACATCCAGAGAGTGTGTGTGCGTGCGTGTGTGTGTCAGTTTCCTTGTTTGATTTACAGATGAGGACAGAAACGCAAGTAGAGGAGCAGAGATGGAGACGCTCCGGCTCAGAGATGTGAGGAGGTGGAGAAGCACAGCTTCAGCGTGTACGGGTTCGAACCATCTGAAAAACAAGAACACACAGATTACTGACACAGATACAGCATCAAGAGCACACTTAATCTCACACGATTCAACCATAGAAGATGATATCTCACAGGAGGACCTGTTGTGCTCTTTTACAAAAGTCTTGATGTAGTTTTCAGGCTCTGCTAGAACTTAAATATTGATTATTCTCCTCATATTCTCCATTGTTGCGGCTCCTCTCTTCCCAGTCTGTCAGTAACGCTCTGTTTACTTCCTGTCTCTATGAAGCCCCTCCTTCTGAAAAGCACACTGTGCTCTGATTGGTCGGCTGGAGCAGTGTGTTGTGATTGGTCGAGCGCTTCGAGTGTGTTTGGGAAATGTCCCGCCCCTTTCCATAACCGCCAGTTTAACACACTACTAACTAACTCAACCATGCCCCGCCCCTTTATTCTGCGCATTAATTATTTAAATGAGGAATATTGTGACGTGTTCGTTCCCGGAAGAAATTTAAAATGTTCAAATATATTTAATAGGAGACCGAGATCTATTAGTGACCGTTAGATTTCCACATACGAATGGGACACTTTATCATGTTTTCGGCAACCATAACCCAATGAGTTATTTTGCTGATGCCATAATTAATAAAAATAAAAAAACTTTATATTAAGTAAATATACAACACTAAATATCTGTATTTCTGAAAGTTCCCAGTCTTTTTAATACAAATATTTTTTTCTAATGCTAATATTCAGCCATGTACTTGAATTATGTGCTATAACACATATGAAGTGTTGATCATGCCGAGTGACAGAGCAGAGGCTGATGGGTAAACAGAGAGTGTGTTTGCTTACTGGGTATCCGGATCTGATAATGATTGAGAACCGTCAGAACCTCCACGGCGTGAGTTTTACTGTCGAACTCCAGCAAACCAGAGATGGTCTTTGAACTGGCTGTGGATTCAAACAGAACCGTGTCAAAGCGGCTTCACCGTAGTAAAACACAATAACTAATATATAATGTTGCAAAAGTTCATCAATGGACCCGTTTCACAGACTCCACAGTTACTAACATCGCAAAACCAGCTAACAAAAATATGTCCTAAGAAGTTATGACAACATTATTTCGGAATGTTCAGTTTTTTCAAAGTTTAAAAACGTGAACGTTACAGAAACATTCCGTTACATCAGATGTTACAATCTAAAGTAACATTCCAAAAATGTTAGTAAAATGATCAAATGGAATGTTGCCTTAACGTTCGTATAACCAAGAGAAACATTTAAAAATCTGGACATTTCTGAAATAATTGGACATTTCTGAAGTGGTGTCGATGGTTAATGAAAACCCACGACTCACGTTTGGCGTCAAACACTTTGTATTTGATGAATCCTGGGACGTCGTGTTCTGTGCATAACTGCAAAACAACAGAAGAAAATCAGTGTGTTACAGTCGAACAGACACTGGCGAAACCTCTACTGCTAGTTATGAACACTGTAATCTAACCCTAACAAATGAGGACGAT
>NC_140227.1:31648087-31688087 GCF_951802725.1 Rutilus rutilus
ACTTAAAATTCATGTCGTTTCTTTTCCTTATATAAAGCAACAGCAAAATATATATATTATATTAAGAATTAGTGAAAAAGTGATGTATAATGAATAT
The DNA here is from genome assembly GCF_951802725.1 of Rutilus rutilus. Lineage (NCBI taxonomy): Eukaryota > Metazoa > Chordata > Actinopteri > Cypriniformes > Leuciscidae > Rutilus > Rutilus rutilus. The sequence continues at coordinate 31,648,185 of NC_140227.1, forward strand.
ATATTATTAATATGTAATGAATCAGACTGAGATTTCAGACGACGTGAGCTTGACTGATGAGGACTGACCGTATCCGTTGTCGCTGTATGAGGACGGATGTTCTCCCAGGATGGCCTGTCGCTGTCGGCCTTTACCACGCTCTACAACACACACACACACACACACACACACACACACACACACAGCCTGTAAATACACTCACATTTACACTGAGAACACGTTCACCATGAGAACACGAGCACAGAGAAACACAGAGAGATGAACATCAACGTCCCCCGTAAAGAAGACAGACTGACAGATTAATAAATACTAACCATAAAACAGACTGAAATTACATAATTTAACCCTCTGGTGCTCTTCGTTCAAAAATATATTACATTTAGTTTTTTTTCAATGTTTTATTTCATCTGAATGGTGTGATACACATTTATGCACACACACAGTCACACACACACACACACACACACACACACACACTCTAAAGCACACTCACTCACTCAAACACACACAGTCACTCAAACACACACAAACATACACATACGCACTCACACACTCTCAAGCACACACACACACACACACACACACTCTAAAGCACACTCACTCACTCAAACACACACACTCAAACGCACACAGTCACTCAAACGCACACAGTCACACAAACATACACACGCGCACACACACTCTCAAGCACACAAACACACACACACACACACACACACACACACACACACTCAAACACAAGCACACACACACACAATCAAACACACACACTCACTCACTCAAAAACACCCACTCACTCAAACACACTCACAGTCAAACACACAGTCACTCAAACACACACAAACATACACATGCGCACTCACACACTCTCAAGCACACAAACACACACACACACACACACTCAAACACAAGCACACACACACACACACAATCAAACACACACACTCACTCACTCAAAAACACCCACTCACTCAAACACACTCACAGTCAAACACACAGTCACTCAAACACACACAAACATACACATGCGCACTCACACACTCTCAAGCACACAAACACTCACTCACTCAAACACACAGAACGTTGTTTCAAAGTTGTCTGGTGTTTAATAATCCAGAAATAATGTTTTCATAACGCTAGCGAAACATGCGGGAGAGATGAGGCTGCAGTCACACATAATCCTCTTTAGATGAAGCAGAAACACACAATCAAACCTTCAAACGAGCAGATTCTCAGAGGCGCTTTCACCGCCACAGCAGTTTAAACTGAGACAGAGTTAAAGACTCGCTCTCAGAAACACTAGAACACACACACACACACGAGCGAGGAGAAACACGAGCACATCGTGTGTGTGGATGCGTATGAACATGAACATGAACACATTGACTGTGTTTGTAGACAGAAATGAGGAAGCGCTCCTCTATCAGCGTCACACACACAGCTATGCTAATCACCGCTAAATGAGCAGCTAGCGCTCGTCTTCAGCAGGGGCTGATGGGATTTCAGCTCAATGTGACCTTCAACCATCAACACAACACACTTCCTCAACACACACTGATTCAGTCAAACACACATTTACTCAGACACCTTCAACATTTCTCACATCATCACAGTTTATTCGCTATAGTTTAGAAAATGGTAATAAAATGACAAGAACTCAGTTGGTATTTGACTGGTTTTGTCCGTCCTTCTGTTAGACTGTCTCACACATGAATTATGTTGAATATCTGTCAGCTGTTAAATTTAACTACACAATTAGATAATACCAGTTTAGCTCAAACAATCACCAAGCAATGCTTCATTGTGTTCAGTCTGTGTGTAAAAAGAGTATTAGCAATTAAAGAAAACACACTGAAGCTAAACATGATCAGCTCAAAGTTATGAATCATTTTTGGTCTCAAATGTCACTGGTAGTCTCTGTATGAAGAATTATTGGGTGTAATATGTCACAGTTTACTTTATTTTGCTCTCCTCACTTACATAAATGAACTATAGTGTCCTGCACACACTAGTAAAGAAATATAAAAAATGATATCTGGTGTCTGAATAATCTTTGGTTTGACTGTATAACGCATAGATGATGAAACACACGTGGATTCAGAACAGAAATGCTGAGGGAGAGACTAGAGAAACAGGAGATGTTTAACACACTCGTTCATTAATCATTCATATTCTGTGATGAACGTCTTCATATTCCAGTAGAGGCTCTAATCTCCAGTCCATAATGAACAGAGAAACGCTGAGCTGCACTTCGGTCTCGTGCCGATCGATGTCTGAACGCTGCTGTTCTGCACTGATAACACTCTCACTCACACACACACACACACACACACACACACACACCAACCTCCCACAACTGCAGATGATGTGGGAGTTCGAGCTGCTAAAACACGAGACGCTCGTCCTTCAACGACACGAATCCTTCACACACCCACATCTGACACAGCAAAACAATGAGACAATAGGCCCTATTTTTAACGATCTGAAACGCAAGTATCAAACGCGAAACGCAAGTAACTTTGTGGGCGGATCTCGGGTGCTGTTGCTATTATACCGGCGGGATAAATGACTCTTGCGCCCGACGCAAATCTAAAATGTGTTGGTCTTAAGTAGCTTCATTACTCATAGGTGTGGTTTGGGCGTAACATGAAATAAACCAATCAGAGCATCATCTCACATTCCCTTTAAGAGCAGGCGTGCTTGTTCCATGGCGGATTGCTATTATAACGGCGGATTTGCCAGGAGCGGTTCACAGCCGAGGAGACCGACGTTCTCGTCAGGGCCGTAAAACACAGAGAAGTGACATTGGGGATGGAGAAACACACCCAGATTAGCTTCGGTTAAACAGGCGTATGATCATTTGGGTAAATGTGTAAGCTAGATTTATGCATATTTTTCACATCTTCATGGAGACCACAATGATTTCCCTCGTGTGGAATATTTTTCCTTGTAATTATGTAGCCTATGGTTTGCAAAAATGTGAACTGCTGCGTCTGTGTAGATGAGAGAAGCAAAGTGTGTGTGTGTTGTGCTCACGCTACATTATGGCCAAGCATGCGCCCTTAAAATAGCATCTGAACACTGACTTTAGACTAGGCTTCTCCTGGTCTGTGGCGGAATTGTTTTCTGAAACTGCAAAATAGCACCAGGGAACGTTTGCGCCGGAACACGCCTCCTCTTTTCCCCCGGGAGCACAAGTTCATTCCCTAATTTACCGACGTGATTTACCGGCCCAAGATCTTACTTCAGTTTCCGAAAGAGAAATAAAGAGATTCTTCAGCATAAAAACAGACAGAGGTCAGAGGTCATCACTGAACACCGCACACCAAATCTCTGGCATTTCTCATGAGAGCAAATGGAGCTTCTCAGATCCTCCGTAATCTCACGCAATCTCATCTCACAACATCGTCTCCACACTGTCAAAAAATATTTTCATGATTCGCTATCACAACTTTTTATCTTTTGTCAAATCAACTTAGATAACTTAATGTGGTTCAGATAACATCATATTTTGAGTGTCTATTTATTAAACCAATCTCCTTCATTGTATTAACTCAAAATTTTAATTTCAACGAACTTTCAAAATTTTAAGGCAACCAGGTAACTTACTTTTTTAAGTTAAACCAACAATATTTTTTACAGTGAATACAGAGCAATCACATGACGGAGATCTCATTCTCAATATGAACATCAAACGACCCGAGCTTTTCTAATTACAGAGATCTAGATCAATCAGGAGCCTCGTCACACTCACACCGTGTCCTAACCAGACGCGATGCGATTAGATTCCAGCGACAAATAATTTGTCTGTCCACACCAGACGCGACTGCGAGATGCGTAAAAATCAATCAAAACCCACAGCCAATCAGAACAGTGTGTGGGCGGAGTCAGCAAATCAGAACAGTGTGTGGGCGGAGTCAACCAATCAGAACATCGTGTGGGCGGAGTCAGCCTATCAGAACAGCATGTGGGTGGAGTCAGCCAATCAGAACAGCGTGTGGGCGGAGTCAGCCAATCAGAACAGCGTGTGGGCGGGAGTAATCCTGACGGCACTCACAAGAAAATGGATAAGCAGCTACATAATCAAATTCACAAATATTACACCATTTAAACATTATTCAGATACATAGACTGAGTTACTAAAACAATCTTTGTCAGATAATACACTTGTTTGTTCACCGTTTAAAAAAAGCTGGAGCACTAAATGATGTTCAGAGTCACATTACACGCTTTTAACATTAAATAAAGCACATGAACACTACCTGAGATTATCATTGACACATGTCAGACAAATAGAAACCGTTTCTAAAATAGAATTGCTTCTATCTCTCCCTCGCTAAAGACGTAAAGCGCCACATTAAAGGGGTGGTTGATTATGATTTGACTTTTCTAACTTTAGTTAGTGTGTAATGTTGCTGTTTGAGCATAAATAACATCTGCAAAGTTACAACGCTCAAAGTTCAGAGCAAAGGGAGATATTTGCTTTTAAAGAAATCACTTTTTAAGGACTACAACAAACGGCTGGTAGAGACTACACCACATTCCTCCCGGGTTAGTGACATCACCAACCCTAGAATTTACATAAACCCCGCCCCCTGAACACGATTTATAGATTATCAAGACAGAATATGCTAATCAATGACTAGAAGATTACTATACACACACATACTCTCTCTCTCTCTCTCACATACAAACACACTCACTCTCACCCCCGCACACACACTCTCTAACTCACACACACACTCTCACACACACACACACGCACACACACACTCACTCACTCACACTCTCTCTAACTCACACATACTCACTCACACGCACACACTCACACTCTCTCTCTCTCTCTCTCACACACATGCTGACACACACGAACACAATCTCTCTTTAACTCACACACACACACTCACTCACTCTCTCTCTAACTCACACACACTCTCTCACACACACACACTCACCCAAATTCCCCCTCTAACTCACACAAACTCACTCACACTCTCTCTCACACACACACACACACACACACACACACACACTCTCTCTCTAACTCACACACTCTCTCACACACACTCACTCACACGCACACACACACACTCTCTCTCTAACTCACACACACTCTCTCACCCACTCACACACACACACACACACACACACACACGTACCTCGTCTCAGCAGGAAGGGTTTGGTATAATCCCAGCTGTCGTTGTCGTTTCTGATGACGTTGAGGCGTGAGGGCTAGAATGAGAGAGCACAACGCCACTGCATGTGTGTTAGCTCCAGCGGTGTGTGTGTGTGAGTGAGTGTGTGTGAGTGTGAACGCTGCACATTTACCCGAGCGTATTCGATTTTCAGCGTGCAGCAGCCGGCGTAGATGTCGGCCCCGTTCAGGGCAGCTTTGGCCTTCTGGGCGTTCTGGATGGACTCAAACGTGACGGCCGTCAAGGAATCACACAGCTGAGACTCAAACACACACTTCAGACACACACACACTCACAGGTGACGTCAGCTCACACTCGTGAAACTGTGAAAACGTGAGCAAAGCAGAAGTTTGGATACAGGAATATTTTATGATATATAATATAATATTTTGATATAATATATTTATTTATTTAATAATCAATGAATCCTGTAAAACATTCAGTTCTTGGATCTCTTAAATTTTATTTAAATATACCTAATATTTTCATTTAGGTTTAGAATATATATATATAAATAAATAACAACTATTGCAAAATACGCAAATTATGCATGCAAATATTTAATAGAGACTCGATTGGTCATTGGCAGTGCTTCATGAGAGTGGGCGGAGCTAAAGAGTTCGTTTGGAGTGATTTGCTTGTTTCAATTCTCTGATTGGTGGAGATTTCTCTGCAGAATAATCATGTATTATTGTTCCACCGAGAATTCCACTGTTGAACACGATTATTTAAAACATTTTTTTTTTTAAATAATGTGCTTATGCCATCAATTAACAGCCTCATAGTTCTTCATCAGGAAAAATCAGTTCCTCTATGGAGAAAATGAATGGGATTTTGACCCCTGGAGTCATTATAGTAGTGTGTGTGAGTGAGTGCAGTATCAGCACTAAACCTTCTAATGAGTTTTACATTTTTAATAAAACACTGTTTAGTAGGTTTTTAAAGTCATTTGGAAAAAAAAGGACTCAGGAAATGTCCTCATGAATCACGTTCACGTTTTAATACCAGTGTAATACACGTCACACACACACACACACACACACACACACACACACACACACACACAAAGGATATTCCACCATGGCCTGGATTCCGTTCCTCTTAAAGATGACGATCCGCAGCACATTTCCGATAGGATTACAGACTGTGTACAAAACATCCTACAAGGTGAAGAGGAGAATCCGTTCAGAGCAGCCAATCAGAGCGGGTCATGTGACATGCTTAAAATGAAGTGTTTTACCGTAGTGAGAGGTGTTTTACCGTGGTGAGAAGTGTTTTACCATAGTGAGAAGTGTTTTACCGTGGTGATGGGGTAGAGCGGGTCATGTGACATGCGTAAAATGAAGTGTTTTACCATACTGAGAAGTGTTTTACCGTGGTGATGGGGTAGAGCGGGTCATGTGACATGCGTAAAATGAAGTGTTTTACCGTAGTGAGAAGTGTTTTACCGTGGTGATGGGGTAGAGCGGGTCATGTGACATGCGTAAAATGAAGTGTTTTACCGTAGTGAGAAGTGTTTTACCGTGGTGATGGGGTAGAGCGGGTCATGTGACATGCGTAAAATTAAGTGTTTTACCGTAGTGATAAGTGTTTTGCCATACTGAGAAGTGTTTTACCGTAGTGATAAGTGTTTTGCCATACTGAGAAGTGTTTTACCGTAGTGAGAAGTGTTTTACCGTAGTGAGAAGCGTTTAACCGTAGTGATGGGGTAGAGCGGGTCATTTGACATGCGTAAAATTAAGTGTTTTACCGTGGTGAGAATTGTTTTACCATAACAGTAAGTGTTTAACCGTAACAGGAAGTGTTTTACCATAACAGGAAGTGCTTTACCATAGTGAGAATTGTTTTACCGTAACAGGAAGTGTTTTACCATAACAGGAAGTGTTTTACCATAACAGGAAGTGTTTTACCATAGTGATTAAGTGTTTTACGGTAGTGATAAGAGTTTTACAGTAGTGATAAGTGTTTTACGGTAGTGAGAAGTGTTTTACGGTAGTGAGAAGTGTTTTACCGTAGTGATAAGTGTTTTACGGTAGTGATAAGTGTTTTACCCATAGTGAGAAGTGTTTTACGGTAGTGATAAGTGTTTTACCCATAGTGATAAGTGTTTTACGGTAGTGAGAAGTGTTTTACGGTAGTGAGAAGTGTTTTACGGTAGTGATAAGTGTTTTGCCGTAGTGATAAGTGTTTTACTGTAATGAGAAGTGTTTTACGGTAGTGAGAAGTGTTTTACGGTAGTGAGAAGTGTTTTACCGTAGTGATAAGTGTTTTACGGTAGTGAGAAGTGTTTTACGGTAGTGAGAAGTGTTTTACGGTAGTGATAAGTGTTTTACTGTAGTGAGAAGTGTTTTACGGTAGAGAGAAGTGTTTTGCCATAGTGATAAGTGTTTTACTGTAGTGAGAAGTGTTTTACGGTAGTGAGAAGTGTTTTACGGTAGTGATAAGTGTTTTACTGTAGTGACAAGTGTTTTACTGTAGTGAGAAGTGTTTTACGGTAGTGAGAAGTGTTTTACGGTAGTGATTAAGTGTTTTACTGTAGTGACAAGTGTTTTACTGTAGTGAGAAGTGTTTTACGGTAGTGAGAAGTGTTTTACGGTAGTGAGAAGTGTTTTACGGTAGTGAGAAGTGTTTTACGGTAGTGATGTGTTTTACGGGAGTGAGAAGTGTTTTGCCGTAGTGATAAGTGTTTTACGGTAGTGAGAAGTGTTTTACTGTAGTGAGAAGTGTTTTACGGTAGTGATAAGTGTTTTACGGTAGTGATAAGTGTTTTACCCATAGTGAGAAGTGTTTTACGGTAGTGATAAGTGTTTTACCCATAGTGATAAGTGTTTTACGGTAGTGAGAAGTGTTTTACGGTAGTGAGAAGTGTTTTACGGTAGTGATAAGTGTTTTGCCGTAGTGATAAGTGTTTTACTGTAATGAGAAGTGTTTTACGGTAGTGAGAAGTGTTTTACGGTAGTGAGAAGTGTTTTACCGTAGTGATAAGTGTTTTACTGTAGTGAGAAGTGTTTTACGGTAGTGAGAAGTGTTTTACGGTAGTGATAAGTGTTTTACTGTAGTGAGAAGTGTTTTACGGTAGAGAGAAGTGTTTTGCCATAGTGATAAGTGTTTTACTGTAGTGAGAAGTGTTTTACGGTAGTGAGAAGTGTTTTACGGTAGTGATAAGTGTTTTACTGTAGTGACAAGTGTTTTACTGTAGTGAGAAGTGTTTTACGGTAGTGAGAAGTGTTTTACGGTAGTGATTAAGTGTTTTACTGTAGTGACAAGTGTTTTACTGTAGTGAGAAGTGTTTTACGGTAGTGAGAAGTGTTTTACGGTAGTGAGAAGTGTTTTACGGTAGTGAGAAGTGTTTTACGGTAGTGATGTGTTTTACGGGAGTGAGAAGTGTTTTGCCGTAGTGATAAGTGTTTTACGGTAGTGAGAAGTGTTTTATTGTTTGTACAATACAAACTTTTTTTGTTTTATTGTTTGAAGTGTTCTACGGTAGTGATAAGTGTTTTACCGTAGTGATGGGGTAGAGCGGGTTCTGGATGGACAGCAGCAGGACCTTGTTCCCGCTGTTGGGGTCGTCGGCGTTGGTGGGCCGCGTGATGCGTTTGCTGGTGGAGTAGTTGAAGAAGGCCTGCTGGCCCGCAATGTACACAGGCTCCTGGGAGCCACACGACACACACCGGTCGGCACTCTGAGCCTCCTCGAACTCCACCAAAGCCTGACGCTTGAACGGCATCATCATCACGTAACTGCGGGACACGAGAGGAGGCCTTCAGGACAGCTGTATCTCACATTCAGTCTTGAGCACTTCATTATGCGCTTTTGGCAGTTTATTCGTTTGTTTTTATCTTTATTTCAGATTGAGTTTTTTTTATTATTATTAGTTTTTATCTTTAGTTTTCATGTTCACTTTAGTGCAATTCTAGTCATTTTGTTGTGCTTTTGTAATTTTATTATTTTTATGTTTTTTATATTTCTATTTAAGTTTAATTAGTTGTTTATTTATTGTTTAATTTATTTTTATTTAATTTTTAGTTTAGTTTCTTTTATTTTTATGTATTTAGTTTTCACATTTATTTTAGTTAAAGTTTTGTTAATTTAGGTATGTGCTTTTGTCATTTTATTATTGTACCTTTTTTAGTATAGCTATTTAGGGTTAATTTATTTTTATTTCAGTTTTAGTTCATTTTTTCAATTAAGTTTTATTTTTCACTTTATTATAATGTTTGTTCATTTCGTTATGTGCTTTTATCATTTCATTTATTTATTTTTTATTGCTACTAAGGTTTAATTTATTTTTCTTTCAGTTTTAGTTTAGTTGTTTAATTTGTTGTTATTTTAATATTTTTAGTTATGTTAAATTTAGTTAAATTTGTATTAATTCCGTTATGTGTTTTTGTCATTTCATTTTTTATTTCTTTATTTTTTTCAGAATTGCTATTTAGTTTCAGTTTATTTTTATGACAACAACCCTGGTTCGGCATCATCATACAAGATCCGTTGAAGTTCGACAATGATGCATCTTATGAATAATATTTATAATATGTAGCAATGCATCAAAATTTCTGCAACCGTAAATATTTGGCTGAAAAAAAGATTATTCATCCAACATGGTTTTGGAGGGCCGAGATGTCAATGTTTCACTAATAAATAATGTTCCACTAAACACTATTTGAAGCGCCGTCCATCCAATAATCACAATAGGCTTTGTGCTTTGATACTTTTGATATGAAACCTGAAAGTCTCACCTTTCAAATTCTCTCAATTTATCACAAAATGCAAACAATAAATGCCATTTTGGCATTGCTAGTCACTTACTCGTGAATTTGACTTAAACTGTTGTCTTTATTAAATGAATGCATGTTCGAATAAATGTAATGAAAACATATATAATATTTATTTATAATAAAAAAATATTTATATTTCAACAACAAATTGGAGTAAAAACATTTATATTTTGGCTTTGGTTGAAAATTATTTTCGCTGCATCACTAATGATCGGTACATTTGACAAATATACAGCAGTGTTTATCTGCACAAAAACAGCATCAAACAAGAAGTCTACAGAACGAATACTGAAGAACTCGAACGAAACAAACGAATCAAATCTGCAGAGATGTTTAAAACAGTCGTAGATGGAGGAGCACATCACAGCATTCTGTGGTCATGAGATGCTCATAGTGACTATAAATACACTCATATGACCTTGATTTGTGCACGGAGAGCGAGAGAGAGAGAGAGAGAGAGAGAGAGAGAGAGGGAGAGAAGGAGAGAGAGAGACTTCCTGTTCATCTTCATTTGATCCGTGTCTTTCCTATCATAATATCATATATCATACTTGTTGTTTTAACGATGTGTGATCGAACGAATCGTTTGAATGAATGATTCAATGACTCACTCATTAAGACGGTCAAATGCTTCGTTCCCAAAACGTCTGAACGAGTGGAATAAATGAACGACTCAATGATTCGCTCAGTAACAGTGACTAGCCGCTGCCACCAACTGGTGGATTTCAGTTTCACATTAAACGACATTTTATATATATTCCATGTCTAAAACATCAAAAGATTATTAATACATTTGTAACTGCAGGTTAAACACATTCATGTCCCTCTGGATTAAAATGTAAAAGTCTGTGTAAGTGCAACTTTAGATTGCAACGATTAATTTTGTTGATACTGATTTCATTTGATTGTTAACAGCCCTATGGTGTATTATTATTCTAATTGAATTTATTGATTAAATGTAAGAATTAGAAAAAATATATATATGATGCATACATATAATTAAGTTAAAAAATGGCTTTAAAAATTTTAAAATGCCCATAAAAGGTAAAAATAATTTTAAACTTATTGGAAAAGATGATTTCTGTCACTGCTGTGACCAGAATATGAAGAATATCAAAAACTTAAGGAGTCAGATACCAACACAATAAACACACTCAGCAAAATATCATCTAATTATCGTTATCGACAAAATCCCATAAAATATCGAGATATAATTTTTTGGGTCAAAATCGCACACCCTTAGATCACACACACGCTAAAGTCCCACATCTGCTTATTAAACGTGTAATAAATGAATAATTTCTAAATTAAATCATAGAAATGCTGTTCTCTGTGAGCGTCTGTGGGTGTGAATGTGACTTTAGAAAAGAGGCTTGTTGTGATTCAGAAAGGAGAAACGCCTCAAACACAGGAACCGTTGCTTCCATAAGCGCCTACGCCTGTCAGCCTCGTTTACAGGATCATAACTCAGTCGTCTGAAGCGCAGCTGAATCTGCAGCGATGAATGGATGATTGTGATGAACATCGAGACGCTCAGAATGAATGAATGTGATCAGCTGATCCCAGCACTGGCCGGTTAACATAGTTATCTTTACGAGGGAAGATCATTAATCGAATAACGGCTAAAACGAGTCATTTGTGTGATGAATCTGAACATGAGTCTCTGGAACTGCTGGGCGGTATAACCAAAAAACCATATCACGGTATTTTTCTAAATTATACCGGTTTCACAGTATATGAACATGAGAATTAAACCATAATTTTACCAGATGTTTCCGAACTTCTCCAAGGACTCGACCAGATCAGCCTCCACCACAGACTCACACAATCCCCGGACGTGGACGACGGGAGACGGAGCGATGCGGTGAGTCTCCGAGCCGTTATCCTGCAGGAGAGACGAGACACGACGTGTGTTCATTCAGACATCCGTAGAGCACACACACGCCAAACAACACATCATAAATAATTTCTAAAATAAAAACAAAACACTTAATGAAAAATTTTTGTGTCTGGTTCGATATCTTTGTGGGGACTCTCCACTGACGTAATGGTGTTTATACTGTACAAATAGTATATTCTGTCCTCTTACACTAACCCTACCCATCACACACACACACACACACTAACCCAACCCCTAAACCTACCCTTCTCACACACACACACACACACACACACACACTAACCCCTAAACATACCCATCACACACACACACACACAACCCCTAAACCTACCCATCACACACACACTCTAATCCGACCCCTAAACCTACCCTTCTCACACTCACACACACACACACACACACACACACTAACCTAACCCCTAAACATACTCATCACACACACACACACACACACACACTAACCCTACCCCTAAACCTACCCATCTCACACACACACACACACACACACACACACACTAACCCTATCCCTAAACCTACCCATCTCACACACACACACACTAACCCGACCCCTAAACCTACCCATCTCACACACACACACACACACACACTAACCCGACCCCTAAACCTACCTATCACACACACACACACACACACACACACACACTAACCCGACCCCTAAACCTACCTATCACACACACACACACACACACACACACACACACACACTAACCCGACCCCTAAACCTACCTATCACACACACACACACACACACACACACACTAACTCGACCCCTAAACCTAACCATCACACACACACACTAACCCGACCCCTAAACCTACCCATTACACACACACACACACTAACCTGACCCCTAAACCTACCCATCACACACACACACACACACACACACACACACACACACACACACTAACCTAACCCCTAAACCTACCCATCTCACACACACACACACTAACCCGACCCCTAAACCTACCCATTACACACACACACACACACTAACCCGACCCCTAAACCTACCTATCACACACACACACACACACACACACACTAACCCGACCCCTAAACCTACCTATCACACACACACACACACACACTAACCCGACCCCTAAACCTACCTATCACACACACACACACACACACACACACACTAACTCGACCCCTAAACCTAACCATCACACACACACACTAACCCGACCCCTAAACCTACCCATTACACACACACACACTAACCTGACCCCTAAACCTACCCATCACACACACACACACACACACACACACTAACCCTATCCCTAAACCTACCCATCTCACACACACACACACACTAACCTAACCCCTAAACCTACCCATCTCACACACACACACACACACTAACCCGACCCCTAAACCTACCCATTACACACACACACACACTAACCCGACCCCTAAACCTACCTATCACACACACACACACACACACACACACACTAACCCGACCCCTAAACCTACCTATCACACACACACACACACACACTAACCCGACCCCTAAACCTACCTATCACACACACACACACACACACACACACACACACACACACACACACACACACACACTAACTCGACCCCTAAACCTAACCATCACACACACACACTAACCCGACCCCTAAACCTGCCCATCACACACACACACACACACTAACCCGACCCCTAAACCTACCCATCACACACACACACTAACCTGACCCCTAAACCTACCCATCACACACACACACACACACTAACCCGACCCCTAAACCTACCCATTACACACACACACACTAACCTGACCCCTAAACCTGCCCATCACACACACACACACACACTAACCCGACCCCTAAACCTACCCATCACACACACACACACACACACACACACACACACACACACACACACACACACACACACACACAAAACAGACATTTTTTATGTTATACAAGATTTCTGTTTCAAATAAATGCTGTTCAATTTATCAAAAAATCCTGAGAAAGAAAATGCATCACCGTTTCCACTAAAACATTAATCAGCACGACAGTTTTCAACACTGATAATAATCATAAATGTTTCTTGATCATCAGATCATCATATTAGAGTGATTTCTGAAGGATCATGTGACACTGAAGACTGGAGTAATGATGCTGAACATTCAGCTTTGATCACAGGAATAAATTACACTTCACTGTATATTCACTTAGAAAACAGATGATTTACACTGGAATAATATTTCACAATATTACTGTATTTTTGATCAAATAAATGCCTTGGTGAGCAGAAGAGACTCTTTCAGAAACATAAAAAAAATCTTACCGACCTCAAATCTTTGTATCTAATGTAATGTACAGTACTAGTATACATTAAAGATGAATAAAAAATGATCAAAACCTTTAATTAATTAAGAACTCGGATCTCAATGTGCTAAAAACAGCATCAGATGTTCGCAGATTTTCCCATCAAGTGTTTCTGAGTTCATCAGGTCGTACAGTGACTGTGATCATTCTGCTCTAGTCAGGCATATTAATGAACAACCATTAATTTTTACTTAGATCATGTGATTTCACTTTTCAGATTAAAACATTAGTGCATGTAGAAACACAACACGTGCTGTGCCAGAAGCATGTGACGCCGAAACCACACGTGCATCTGCATGTGCAGCTTTATTTTTGCAGGCATCAAACTCTCTTTCCATTTTCTGTTTTGCAAAACTCCCGAATGTTTGCCGACCACAGAGATCAACAGACAAACGGCTTGATCTGTCACTGCAGAACTGGCACCTCGATGCGTTCGCTCTCACATTCACATCGAGAACATGAAGAACGTCCCACTGGTTCACTCACAACAAGGGTTATTATAATGAACTGAAACTGGGACTAAAACCATAAAATAAACGTTTCTTGCTCCTTGACATTAAAGTTCCCATGTAGTCTATAATTGTTTCTCTTAAAACTCATCTTTGATCACCAAAATTACATATTCAACATTTTTATCTTGAAAAAATGCCTTAAAGTATCTTGAATGTAACTCGACACCCTTGCCTCATTTAGTATGCGCGGTTCTATGAATATGCAAATGAGCCCCGCCTCCACTCACTCACTCAGCTCAGAGATCCACTGGTTGACGATCACACGTTGATCTGATTGGTTACAAGGTAGTTTGTGACGTCAGAAACACCAGCGATTTCAAAGCGTGTGTTTGAGACTGTCTTTGGTTCACTGCAGTTTTAAGGAGGAAATACTCAGCAATGGTGTCGACTTATGAACTTACACATGCTTTGTCTTAAAGCAGATTAAAAACACCACATAGACACATAAACTACATTAAACGCACCACAGGGGGACTTTAACTTCAACTTCTTGTTTATTGAACTGTAAGCAAAAACATTAAAGTGGAAATATTAAATTAATATTCACATTTATTCATTTAGCAGACGCTTTTATCCAAAGCGACAAGTGAGAACAATAGAAGCAGTGAAACTAACAATAGGACAACAATATGTAAGTGTTATGACCCTTCCCAGATTAATCTAATGCAGTATATGTATTTTTTTAAAATATATATATATATATAAATAGATATAGAAGAGAATAAAAGAGAAAGTGTTAATGGGTCAAGTGTTGCCGAAAAAGATGCGTCTTCAGCCGTTTCTTGAAAATGGCCACGGACTCCGCAGCTGAGTAGAGTAGAGTAGAGTTGGGCAGATCATTTTCACGAAATGGCTGAAGACGCATTTAACAGTGTAAATATACAATATAAAAATAAAATAATATAAAAGAATTAATTAATGTTCATTGATAAATAAGGGATAATGTACATCCAGCCGGTTGTTCTCTCAGAGTAAACCCGACAGGATGATCAGGATCAGGTCTTCATCAGCCTCAAGGGGTTTATTCTGAGATAACACACACACACACACACACACACACACACACACACACACACACACACACACACACACCTGAAGGGGTTTATTCTGAGATAACACACACACACACACACACACACACACACACACACACACACACACACACACACACACACACCTGAAGGGGTTTATTCTGAGATACACACACACACACCTGAAGGGGTTTATTCTGAGATAACACACACACACACACACACACACACACACACCTGAAGGGGTTTATTCTGAGATACACACACACACACACACACACACACACACACACACACACACACACACACCTGAAGGGGTTTATTCTGAGATAACACACACACACACACACACACACACACACCTGAAGGGGTTTATTCTGAGATAACACACACACACACACACACACACACACACACACACACACACACACCTGAAGGGGTTTATTCTGAGATAACACACACACACACACACACACACACACACACACACACACACACACACACACACACACACACACACACACACCTGAAGGGGTTTATTCTGAGATAACACACACACACACACACACACACACACCTGAAGGGGTTTATTCTGAGATAACACACACACACACACACACACACACACACCTGAAGGGGTTTATTCTGAGATAACACACACACACACACACACACACACACACACACACACACACACACACCTGAAGGGGTTTATTCTGAGATAACACACACACACACACACACACACACACCTGAAGGGGTTTATTCTGAGATAACACACACACACACACACACACACACACACACACACCTGAAGGGGTTTATTCTGAGATAACACACACACACACACACACACACCTGAAGGGGTTTATTCTGAGATAACACACACACACACACACACACACACACACACACACCTGAAGGGGTTTATTCTGAGATAACACACACACACACACACACACACACACACACACACCTGAAGGGGTTTATTCTGAGATAACCACCGGCTGGATGTACATTATCCAGACACTACTTCCACATCAGTAAATAATTCGACTAAAAATATTGATCTGAGTCTAAATATTTTATTAGGTCTATAAACTCAAAGCTTCGCGGAGAGAGCAGTTTCAGCGGCGAGATCAAACTAGACGGACATTTAAGAGATACGGTTTACAGTCATAACACTTATTACTAGGGCTGTCAACTTTAGTCGTGTAGTCGACTAATCGGTCGATGCCGTCTTGGTCGACTGACATTCTCATTGGTCGACCAGTCGCATAATTTTTTTTTTTTTTTTTAACCAATAAAGAAATTTTCATTGATTTACTCCTTGATATTTATTCATTTATAAGCAGTTATATATTACTGTATTCTAAATATAATTAGCCTATGTTTTATGCTCAACTTTAAATGCTTTAATTTAGGCTATTTTGTAACAGCGCCACAGTTTAGCGCACCACGTAGAACACTCGGGAACCGCACCTGTGGCTGGCTGCACTGCTGCTTCGCGCTCAGTAAGGAATATAGGTAGTAATCTCTATGTGTCTGTCTGTCCGTTTGCATTTTGATTATTTCGAGAACCGTTCATCCAATCGACTTTACAAGGGAGTGCAGTGTCGCATTTGGTGCAATATAGATAGACGCGCGAGACGCGACACGTTCAGAATTAATAGTAAACTACAGAACAGCGCGAGGGGGAAGCGGCGCACCTCACGCGAGCAGGGCTTAGGCTATATTCTCCGAGAATGGACACTGCACTAGTGATATAAAACGCACACAGTCTGTTAACTTAAGCAATACTTTTATGGTAGTCTAATATTTTTCTGACTAACAAATTACTGACACAGTAAAGGGTAGATTTAAATAAAGAAAAACGAAATTTAAATAAAGAAAAACGAAATTTAAATAAAGAAAAACGAAATTTAAATAAAGAAAAAAACGAAATTTAAATACAGAAAAAATGAAATTTAAATAAAGAAAAACGAAATTTAAAAAGGCCTAAAGAAAAACGAAATTTAAATAAAGAAAAAACTAAATTTAAATAAAGAAGAACGAAATTAAGTTAAGCCTAAATTAAAAACGAGATTAATTTAGATTGATAATAACGGGTAAAAAGTCGAATACATTTTGTTTCTATTATTCTATTTTCCACAATGTCAAAGCAACAGCAGCAATACAAGCAGGCATGCACTTCCGTCCATATATATATTCATATAGAATGGTCATTTATAGAAAGCAAACAAACCAAAAACAGGACGTGATGTCATGAGATAAACAGCTCAAGCACATCTTTTTTTCTCTCATTGCCCATCACAGTTCTATACAGGCCGACATTTTGCAGCAGATCTGTGTGTGTGTGTGTGTGTGTGTGACGGAGGGATTCCTGCCGCTCTTTTGACTCTCTTACACACTTCATAAGCTCTTCACGAGATCTTCAACAGGACAAAAATACCAACAAGTGCATTTATCATCCAAACACACAGCTTTGCTTTATACGTTCCGTCATAAAAAAAACGTGGGTTTTTGTGTTCCGTGTCTTTAGGTGTGGATGTGAAGCGTATCAGGTCGAAATGAATCATTTTCTTGTTTGGGACCAAAAGAATCAAGACAACTAAAATAACTCAGTGTCTAATAAAAGCCCAGACATGTAACAGACACCTGACAGTGTGTTTGAAGTTTTTCTTCCTGTTGCTCTGAGAAAACAGCTAAAAAGTTAACACCTGTCTAAAGTGAGAACATTTGACAGATCTGTGACCAGATTACATGCCCTGCGTCTGTTACTTTAAAATCAATAATTCACCCTGTGATGTGAGAGAGTAAACAATGAGGTTTGAGGTGAACTACTTATTTTAAACCCGTCAGTGTCTGCGGTTGGAAAAAGACCTGCAGAAACACAACGCTGTGCCCATGTTCACTCGGAAGAGTCACATCATTCAGACCCCGAACACACACTCAAAAGAGCCACGCAAACATCAAACCACTTCCACAACAGACACACGGAAGACGAGATCCGTGAGTCACACACAATGGGCCCTATTTTAACGATCTAAGCGCGTTTAACGGTCAGTTTTGCTAGTTTAACGACGGGAAAAATGGCCGGCGCTCCCGGTGCATGGTCTAAAAGGGTTGTGCTCGTTATAACCTGCTCGTGCTCGAGGTTAAAGCATTTATTGGTAATAAAGCATATTTAATATATTTAATAACATTTTAATTAATGGTCTATGGGCTCTATCTCGCACCCAGCGCAATTGTCTTTGTACAGCGACGCATGTGTCATTCCTATTTCTCACCCGACGCACAGCGGACTTTTCCCTCTACAGACGCACTTCGATAAATTAGGGAAAGAACTTGCGCTCCCGGGGGCGGTTCAGCGAAAAGAGGAGGTGTGTTCCGGCGCAAACGTTCCCTGGTGCTATTTTGCAGTTTCAGAAAACAATTCCTCCACAGACCAGGAGAAGCCTCGTCTAAAGTCAGCGGTGCGTTCAGATGCTATTTTAAGGGCGCATGCTTGGCCATAATGTAGCGTGTGCACAACACACACACACTTTGCTTCTCTCATCTTTCATTTTTGCAAACCAAACATTATTACAAGGAAAAATATTCCACACGAGGGAAATCATTGTGGTGTCCATGAAGATGTGATAAAATAGGCATAAATCTAGCTTACACATTTACCCAAATGATTATACGCCTGTTTAACCGAAGCTTATCTGGGTGTGCTTCTCCATCCCCAATGTCACTTCTCTGTGTTTTACGGCCCTGACGAGAACGTCGGTCTCCTCGGCTGTGAACCGCTCCTGGAAAATCCGCCGTTATAATAGCAATCCGCCATGGAACAAGCGCGCCTGCTCTTAAAGGGAATGTGAGATGATGCTCTGATTGGTTTATTTCACGTTAAGCCCAAACCACACCTATGAGTAATGAAGCTACTTCAGACCAACACACTTTAGATTTGCGTCGGGCGCAAGAGTCATTTATCCCGCCGGTATAATAGCAACAGCGCCCGAGATCCGCCCACAAAGTTACTTGCGTTTCGCGCTTGATACTTGCGTTTCAGATCGTTAAAATAGGGCCCTAAGAGTGTAACACATTTCAGTTCCGATTTGTTCCTCCATTCTGACAAAGGATTGTATCAATTATTTACCACAAAAGTAAAAACTGAGCAACTAGAACAGTCTTCTTACCCACATGACCTCATCACATAACCACACCCACCTCATCCGCATAGCCACACCCACTTCCGTATATAACTCCACCCACCATCTCAACTCACAGGAGTGACGAACAGGATTCATAAATAATGAATAATTTCAGTCTTCGTTTGCATACAGACACAGAGAGAGTGTGATTAAATCCTGCTTTACTTTGAATCTCTCACAGACGTTCAGTTAATATAATAACATAATACAGCGGAAATTCAAAACATGCTCTTCTTGCAGCCCGTGCAAATAATGACACACTCGACTGCAAAAAAACATCATCTGTTTATGTATTTATTCATAACATTAACCTAGTTTAAATAATAACAAATGTTTTCGTGCAAGCTGTTTGTTTGTTCTGCAAACTCATGATAAGGACGGAGGAAAAATCTCGACAACAGATGGTCAGATGTTTTATCATGCATGTATATGAAAGATTGTATATAAGCCATCTGACTTTATTTAAACAAATGCATAAACAGGTTAATCAGGCAGACAAACAAGCTCTAAAAACGTCAGACGCTTTAAAAATAGCTCTGAATCTGCGGGAAATGAGCAGCGGCTGCATGTTAATGTCATCATACGCTGATTGGATTACACAAATTGGTCAAATGAAACGTTTCGGGTGACATTTCAAACGCAGGGACACAAATAGTGTGTGTTCTCATGAGTGGACGAACACAAGTTCATACACGGGTGATTCCAGATGAAAGGCTGATTCATACATGCAGAGGGTTTAATACTTGACTTGGTCATAAACATAAATGTATGAAGTGACTTTTCCACTGTGTGATAAGAAGCAAAGCTGCTCATCACGAGTTACTTAAAGAAAACTCATTCAATAGATAAAGCATCTGTGTCAGAGAAAGAAAGAAAGATAGAAAGAAAGAATGAAGTATAGAAAGAAAGAACAAAGGAAGAAAGGAAAAAAAGAACAAATGAATGAATGAAGGAAAAAATAAAGAACAAGCATAAGAAGTAAAGAAAGAAATGAAAGAAAGTAAGAAAAGGAAGGAAGGAAAGAAAAAATAAAGGAAGGAAAGAAAGAACAAGTGAATAAATGAAGTAAAGATAGAAAGAATAAATGATAAAATGAAGAACAAATGAATGAACTAATGAAAGTAAGAAAGAATGAAAGAACAAATGATGGAAGGATGGAAAGAACAAACGAAGTAAGAAAAGGAAGGAGGGAAAGAAAGAAAGAAAGAAAGAAAGAAAGAAAGAAAGAAAGAAAGAAAGAAAGAAAGAAAGAAAGAGTAAAGGAAGGAAGAAAGGAAGGAAAGAAAGAATGAAGTAAAGAAGAAAGAACGAAGGAATGAAGAACAAACAAATGAACGAATGAAGTAAGGAAAGAAAGAACAAATGAAGGAAAGAACAAGTGAATGAATGAAGAAAAGAAAAAAGATGAAAGGAAGGAAGAACAAATGAATGAACTAATCAAAGTAAGAAAGAACAAATGATGGAAGGATGGAAAGAACAAACGAAGTAAGAAAAGGAAGGAAGGAAAGAATGAAGAAAGAAAAAACAAATTAAGAAAGGAAAAAAAACAAATGAAGGAAAAAAGAACAAATGAAGGAAGGATGAAGTAAATAAAGAAATAAAGGAAGAACGGATAAAATAACAAAAATTAATGAAGGAAGGAAAAAATAAATAAAGAACATGCATACGAAGTAAAGAAAGAAATGAAAGAAAGGAAGAAAAGAAAAAATAAAGGAAGGAAGGAAGAAAGGAAGGAAAGAAAGAATGAAGTAAAGAAAGAAAGAACGAAGGAATGAAGAACAAACAAATGAACGAATGAAGTAAGGAAAGAAAGAACAAATGAGGGAAAGAACAAGTGAATGAAGTAAAGAAAGAAAGATGGAAGGAAGAACAAATGAATGAACTAATGAAAGTAAGAAAGAACAAATGATGGAAGGATGGAAAGAACAAACAAAGAAAAGGAAGGAAGGAAAGAAGGAAAGAATGAATAAAGAAAAAACAAATGAAGAAAGGAAAAACAAACGAACAAACGAATGAAGTAAGGAAAAAAGAAAGAAAAAAGAGAACAAATGAAGGAAGGAATGAAGAACAAGTGAATAAATGAAAGAAAGAAAGTATTTTATAGTACTTTATTTTTAGTCTTAGTTTTAGTTTTTAGTTTAATTTCCTCTATGACAGAGATTATTAATAATACTTCCTGCATTACTTCCTGGTTCTCAGCCTGTTGTTGTTCTGTAACTACGAGCCGCTGATTCACAGACTGAGACTGAACCCGAGCCGCTCGTATCAACTCAGACATTACGTTCAGAGAGTGTCTTGAGATCTAATGTGACCCACCAGCAGTTTTACAGTTTTACTTTTCGGAATCAAATTAGGCTAATCTATGTTTTTATGTAACTGATTTAAAAAAGCTATGAACAGTCTTAAAGAAATAAATGTATGTCTAACTTGTAAGACTAGTCTAAGCGGTTTATGCAACCGGACCCTGAACGAGATATGACAGAGATCTATCAGAGATCTAAAAGAGATCTGACTGAGATCTGACTGAGATCTGACAGAGATCTAAAATAGAGCTGACTTAGATCTGACGACTTAGATCTGACTTAGATATGACAGAGATCTATCAGAGATCTAAAAGAGATCTGACTTAGATCTGACGACTTAGATCTGACGACTTAGATCTGACGACTTAGATCTGACGACTTAGATCTGACGACTTAGATCTGACGACTTAGATCTGACGACTTAGATCTGACGACTTAGATCTGACGACTTAGATCTGACGACTTAGATCTGACGACTTAGATCTGACGACTTAGATCTGACGACTTAGATCTGACTTAGATCTGACTTAGATCTGACTTAGATCTGACTTAGATCTGACTGAGATCTGACTGAGATATGACAGAGATCTATCAGAGATCTAAAATAGAGCTGACTTAGATCTGACGACTTAGATCTGACTTAGATATGACAGAGATCTATCAGAGATCTAAAAGAGATCTGACGACTTAGATCTGACGACTTAGATCTGACGACTTAGATCTGACGACTTAGATCTGACGACTTAGATCTGACTTAGATCTGACTGAGATATGACAGAGATCTAAAATAGAGCTGACTTAGATCTGACGACTTAGATCTGACTTAGATCTGACTGAGATATGACAGAGATCTATCAGAGATCTAAAAGAGATCTGACTTAGATCTGACTGAGATATGACAGAGATCTATCAGAGATCTAAAATAGAGCTGACTTAGATCTGACAACTTAGATCTGACTGAGATATGACAGAGATCTATCAGAGATCTAAAATAGAGCTGACTTAGATCTGACGACTTAGATCTGACTGAGATATGACAGAGATCTATCAGAGATCTAAAATAGAGCTGACTTAGATCTGACAACTTAGATCTGACTGAGATATGACAGAGATCTATCAGAGATCTAAAATAGAGCTGACTTAGATCTGACAACTTAGATCTGACTGAGATATGACAGAGATCTATCAGAGATCTAAAATAGAGCTGACTTAGATCTGACAACTTAGATCTGACTGAGATATGACAGAGATCTATCAGAGATCTAAAATAGAGCTGACTTAGATCTGACGACTTAGATCTGACTGAGATATGACAGAGATCTATCAGAGATCTGACTTAGATCTGACTTAGAGCTGACGACTTAGAGCTGACGACTTAGAGCTGACGACTTAGAGCTGACGACTTAGAGCTGACGACTTAGAGCTGACGACTTAGAGCTGACGACTTAGAGCTGACGACTTAGAGCTGACGACTTAGATCTGACGACTTAGAGCTGACGACTTAGAGCTGACGACTTAGAGCTGACGACTTAGAGCTGACGACTTAGATCTGACTTAGATCTGACTGATATGACAGAGATCTGGCTATAGTCACACGTCCACAGACACATTCACTGATTGACACCTCACAGCTGCGTTTGTCACATCTAATCATTCTTCAGCTTCCTATGATATGACATGCATTTCTAAATGAACACAAAACGCTCAATTGATGAGGATTTTTCCATGTCATGCCATCTTGAAAGAAGGGAGGTCAAAGGTCATTCATTATATGTGTGATAGAGTTTGACGTGATTTAATTAAATCAAATGAGATGCTGAAATACAAATAATAATAAACATTATTTTATATACATTATATATACAGTGTATATATATATATATATACAGGGTTTTTCCTGGGTCAAAATTGGTCTTCGGTGGTGGCTGACCGACATGGTCATCCACACACAGCAAAGAGTACCCTAGTACCCACATGATCCGCAAGCCCAATATTGACAATAAATGTTCAATTTAAAATAAATACAAAGAAACAGTTTGTGATTTTTTTTTTTGGTAATTTACTACACATTGTCATAGGCCTATACATACTGTGGATTATTAAGGCTAAATTTTACTAAACACTCTTGCTAAATTAGGTAAGCACACTTACTTTATCATTTCAGATTAGGGGTGGGAATCTCTAGGCACCTCACAATTCGATTCGATTACGATTCAGAGGGTAACGATTATCGATTATTAACGTTGTTTTTTTTTTTTTTTTTACTTGGGTACTTTTAAAGCAAAGTATTTATGATGACCCATAACGAACTTACTTCCAATACTTCCTATATTAATTTTATTAATAAAACAAATGGAAGTGATTTGGCAAGTCAACTGTAAGGTTACATTTGCCAGCATTTGTCCCAACATTACAAAGAACCAACAGGAAAATAAATGTGTGCCTGTACTAGCAGCGTACTTGTAGTAAATTAATACAAACTTCAGCATATTCTGAATCTCTAGCATTTAATAATAGACTTCTAACCAACATCCTCTGGTTATTTCCAATGAGCAATATAATCCTTCAGACAAAAAACATTTTGCTGTAGCAAATTCACAAACAGTTTTCGTTAAAAAATATAGAATTATGTACCAGCAGCTCTCATATAAAGGCCATTGCACACTGAGTCCGAAATTCGCATCCGAAATTTTCGCACGTTAAAAAAAAAATTCGACCTCATGTTATGTCAATCATGCTTGCACACTGTCTACGAAACTTTCGTCCGTAAAAAAAAAATTCGGATTGGGTTCGATTTTCTGCGTTTTTCGCATCCACAGCCAGTGTTTTGTGAGGTTTTTTGAAAATTCAGAGCCACCGTACAAGCGAACGACAAAATCCAGAATGACGTCTGACAAGTTGATACACTTCGTCTCGCAGCACAAGTACTGTATGAAAAACAAAATGCGGATTACAAAGACACTGAATAAAATATAACCTGTATACAGCTGTTCTGTCTGCCCAGCGCTTCTGCCGGCCGCGTGTGTGTGTGTGTCCGTCCATAGACATGCCAGTCTCTGTTCAGGATCGATTGGTTCACGGAAATTGGTGGTCATCTTTTTAATATGTGGCTCCAGTATCGCTAGCAAAGCATCAAACTGTTCCACTGACATTCTGAGGTAAATTTTGAATCGTTTGGGATAATTTCGCAACTCCTTGATAAGGAGGTGAAACTCTCCTTCCTCTCGGCGCAATCTCAGGATTGGATGGACCCAATATTTCCTCTTTCTTTTTCTCTTTTTAAGAAGAAAGAGGGCAAGAAATTCATCCTCACTGCTTGACGAATCCATTTAGTGTTTTTTGCGTTTTTTTCCGCAAAGGTTTAATAAATACGCATCGGACTCAGTGTGCAAGGTTTCTGTGCGTGACGAAGTTTACTGCTGACGAACACGAAAAAACGCATACGAAAATTTCGGACTCAGTGTGCAATGGCCTTAATGCTTGTGGACTTATGCATATTCTGAATAATTAGTAACATACCTTTGTATAGGTATTATCCTCTCTTATTCACAACTAAACAATAAAGAGGTATGACTTGAAATGTTTGCTGTATTCCACAATCAAAAACAGCTTATACAAAAAAAGTGAATGAACATCTGCAGAGAGCACAGTCAAAATGTCACTTTTTGTGACTGGCATTGCACATATTGCAGGGCAGTACAACGTTCGTATAACAGATCGGTTTACAGTATATTGATGTGAAAACTAAATAGGCTACTGAAAGCAGCTTTCATACAAAAAATACTAAATAGGTAACAATGAAATTGCCAATTTTCCATACGCTAGCTTTTAACGAAGAGGGTACCGTTCGAATTTGACGCTCAGGCATCATGCGTCTGTTATGTGCGCGAGTCTGTTATGTGCGCGCCACAGACTGCATGCGCACTGCACGTCCGCTTAGAGTTCCGCCTTTTGCGTTCCGTCAATATTATTTTTTTTTTAGAGATTTGATTTTTTTTGACATTTGTGAATCGATTCAGAATCGTCCACGTTCACGTCCGCATCGCGATGCATATAAGAATCCGCGCGGTGCTGTGATCGTTCTCTCCGTCACTCCGTCAGTAGCCTGCTTCACTCACAAAACCCAATTACAGATCAAATAAGGCTTTGGCGGGACAAAAAATCGTTTTGGCGGCCGCCAAAAAAATTTCAATGTAGGAAAAACCCTGATATATATATATATATATATATAAAATGCTTATTTTTTTATATATATATATATATATATATATATATATATATATAATGTATATTATCTTTATATATACACATATATTTAGTGCTGGGCAAAAATTAATCGCGATTATTCGCATCCAAAATAAAAGTTTGTGTTTGCATAATATATGTGTGTGTACTGTGTATACTTATTTTGTATATATAAATACACACATATGCATGTATTTATTTAAGAAATATTTGCATATATATACTGTATATATATTTATACATAATTTATATTATATATAAATATAAATAATTTATATATAAATAAATAAAAAATCTTAAATATATACATGCATATGTGTGTATTTATATATCCAAAATAAGTATACACAGTACACACACATATATTATGCAAACACAAACTTTTATTTTGGATGCGAATAATCGCGATTAATCTTTGCCCAGCACTAATAGATATATAATATGCATATATATTTAACTTAATTAAATCAACTGAGCTGCACATTAACATGCTGAAGTAAATAATACATGAATATATATATATATAATAGGGTTGGACCGATAGAGATAGATTATATATAATATAATAACCCTAATATATATATATATATATATATATATATATAAATAAGTCAACTGAGATGCAAACTAACATGCTGGAGTAAATAATAATAAACATTATTTGATATATATATATTATGTGTGTGTGTTTGTGTTATATATTAATATGTATATAAAGTAAGTGAGAAGCACAACTTGGGAAACGCTCACACCCTAAAAACACCCTCAGACACACTGATAACATCATGTTTCCTCTGCAAACCAATGACAGAAACAACTCCACGCTGCAGCATGAACAGGAAATGACATGCAATGTCATCCAAAGAGAACTACACACACACACCACACACACACACACACGGTTGTGTAAGACGTTTTTCTGAGATCAGCAGCAGAAGTCGAGTCCGTCAGCAACACAAACCATTCAGTTCCCTCGCTCTCGTTCACGGCTGGAAACACACACACACACACACACACACACACACACACACACACACATCTGAATCAACAGATCCAGACAATGACATGTTCAAAGCCTTAAGAACTGCGATCCGCACAAATTAAAGGAATAAAGTCATCATTTCCTCAATCCAAACCTGTATGACTTCCTTTATTCTGCGAGACACAAAAGGAGATGTTGATCCTCAGAAGAAAAGAGTCTGCTTGTGTTTGCAGTGAACTAACTCTGTGATCTCATCATACTTTAATCACACTGCATTAAGACGATCGTTTTGTATCACACGTTTCTGAAATGTTACGTTTATGCATGCAAATGAGGCATCGTCTTATTAAACATGCACTCAATTTGCATACAATTCCAGCACATAAATCTGAACTCACTGGATAAAGGCAAAATTCGGACATATTAAGAGTTTTCTTTAATCTCTTTTTTGTCACTCCATAAATCAGAAAATACGTCAATAGAAGAAATAAAAAAAAGGTTTAAAATGCTCTATAAATCAGGTGAATGATATATAAACAAACTTCAGATTATATAGATATGAATAAAACTGTAAAGTTTGGTGTGTGTGACTCAAACTCTCCGACTTTAAAGATCGACGGACGCAAACAGATCAAGTGCAGAAATGAAATCTTTCCACAAGTCTGAGTGAAGAATATTATGGATGCAAAAGTACATTAAAAAACAATGATTTTGCCTGTAGTGTCTTGCATTAAACTCAAAGTTACAGTAAAAGTATATCACACATCAGAGCTAGCGGTGTTACGACGCCCTCGTGTCACATATCACGATCCTGAACTCACGATGCGAGATTATTGCGATACTCAAAGCTTAACAAAAAATGAACAGTTGAATTAAATTTGGTTTTACATTGTGTGTGTAAATGAATAGTCTTGGACTTGATGCTGGAAACCCAAAGCACAGGACAATAGAGACGCCAGAATAACAATATTCATGATTCTGAAGATGAAAACAGAATTAATTTAGATGAATATGAATTAATTTAGATGAATATGAACTCTTTCACTGACTAGACATATTTAAAATAATGCATACGCCAGTTTTTACTACATCACACATTTAGCATTATCAGGACACACAAATATTCCCACATTGCATTATTATCATAGACTGTAAAAAATAGATTATTATACATTATATTCAACATTATATACAGGTGAAACTAGCATATCATCATGCAAAAGTTCATTAATTTCAGCAATTCAACTTAAAAGGTGAAACTAATATGTTATATAGACTCATTACATGCATAGTGAGATATTTCAAGCCTTTATTTGTTATAATTTTGATGATTATGTCTTACAGCTTATGAACATTTTCTACATTTCTGAGATTTTGAATTTGGTTTTTAAGCGAAAATCATCAAAATTATAACAAATAAAGGCTTGAAATATCTCACTTTGCATGTAATGAGTCTATATAATATATTAGTTTCACCTTTTTGAACCGAAATTAATGAACTTTTGCATGATATGCTAATTTTTCGAGTTTCACCTGTATAGTAGTTTAAAACTCTGAAAATTAGAATTTTTTCACACAGTAATGTTCATTTTGGGTGAATTATACACAACACAGATTGTTGCATTTATGTATTGCGATACATTGTGACACGATATATATAGTGACGCCCCTAATCCAAACCCAGACCCAGAATCCATCAGAGAAACAGAACAATCCAGAACAGATCTGCCTCATATCAACATGACACACATTCAAATCAATGGCTCATTTGCCCATTGGGCAGGTCATGTGACCCTGTTTAGCCATACAGACGCCCTTCATTTCCCATCAGCCTCGCTGAGATCCCAGACGGACACAAACACACACCGACGGTTTGCATACACACATTAACAAGGCCCAGATTATGGATGCAAACTCACTCCAGGACGATTCTGATAACGCTCCTGCCGCCCACCCGAGAGCGTTTGATAATCAACCAATCTATCAATCGATCAATAAAGAGGTGTGTGTTCGGGTTCAGCTCAGGTCTGCCGAAGGCACGCGTGCGATCATCGCTCAGATAAGACAGTGATAAGTGACATTTAAACCAGCCAATAAAAGCCACTTAGTATTCAAATCATCACGGCTGTTGAATAGGAGCGTTTCTCCGGAGCCGAGGCGTTCGCTCTGGGCAAAATACTGAGGCCATTATATCTGTCTGTCTTCTGTTTCTGCGCGTCTGGACTGTGAACACACTCACACACAGTCCAGATCACAGTAAAACAGCTGAACGAGCTGCGATATGAATCATAACTGATCACACGAAACAAGATATTCACTAATGATGCATGAATGCAACAAGATTTAAGCATTTTCAGAAACACTTTGTTCATTAGTTAATGCATTTACTAACATGAACTAACTATATGCAATGCATTTGTTACAGTATTTATTCATTTTTGCTAATATTAGTTAATAAAAATCCAGCTGTTCATTGTTAGGTCACGGTGCATTTACTAATGTTGACAAATACAACCAAAATGACGCATTAGTAAATGTTGAAATTAATATTAACTAAGATTAATAAATGCTGTAGACTAATGTTAACTAATGAACCTTATTGTAAAGTGTCACCGCATTTTCAATAAATTGATTCTATGATTGTTCACAGATGTGGTATTTTTCATATACATTTTAGTAAAAAGATACTGTAGTAGATGGATGCATATAAATGCTAACATAAATAAGTTCACATTAAAGTTATGAATACAATAGCATACAATGAGCATATAATTTGTGAATCTCTCAGAATGTTCAAACATATCATTCTTTCTTGTGTTCATTTCGTTTATAAAAAATAAAAATCATGATTTTGATTATTTTCACACACATGATTAAACAGGAACATGAACCACTAATGTGGTCAAAGGAGTCGATTATGAATTCATGCTCACTTTAGCGGTTATATTTTATGTAAATAAAAAAAATATTTTTTCATATACATTTTAAAATGTTTTAGCAAAAAGTAAATGACTGTTTTCTGTCAAACTGGTGCCTATAAATGATTAAATATCATTCTTCCTTGTGTCCATTCAATAAAAAACATGCTTTTATTATTTTCACACGCACAATTACACCAGGAACATGTACTACTAATAATAATAATCTTATAATTAGACCAGGAATATATATATTATATAACTTAATTAAATCTACTGAGTTGCACACTAACATGCTGAAGTAAATAATACATGTATATATATTTATTCTTATTAATATACAGTATATGAATCAACTGAGATGCATATTAACATGCTGGAGTAAATAGTAATAATAATAATAATAATAATAATGTTGTTATATGTATATGTATATACATATATATATATATATATATTATATAGATAATATTTATAAATATATATATATATATATATTTATTTATTCATTCATTCTTAATATTATTTTATATAATAAATATATATATAGACATACATAAATATAAATAAAAATCATAATTTGAATATTAATTATAATATCATAATATAATAATTAGACCAGGAACATGCAGTAATAAAGTAAATGGGGTCCATTATAATTTAATGGTTAGATGTAGAATATATATTAATATTAATATTAAACAATATCATTGATCGGACAGTGCTGACGCGGCTATATGATTCTCATAACTGCTCCTTTTATGGTAACTAGAGTCTAGTTATTAATGATGTCACACCGGTGCTGAATAAAGATCATCATCTCATCCATGTGAAATGACTTCAACGGTCTGATTTAAAAAAAACATGAAAACTAAACCACAGCGATATCATAGTGTCAAAGATTTCCTCTGTGAAAACACACGCCAGTCGGACTAGTTTACATGAGCACAGTAATATTTACTTATTAGTAAGGCAGGATTTCATCACATCACCTCTTCAGTTTGCACATTTTTTCATTCATGTTTTACAGTAAGTGTTGCTGGACACTGCTTTAAGTGTTAGTGAACACTGCTTTAAGTGTTGCTGGACACTGCTTTAAGTGTTGCTGGACACTGCTTTAAGTGTTGCTGGACACTGCTTTAAGTGTTGCTGGACACTGCTTTAAGTGTTGCTGGACACTGCTTTAAGTGTTAGTGAACACTGCTTTAAGTGTTGCTGGACACTGCTTTAAGTGTTAGTGGACACTGCTGCTTTAAGTGTTAGTGGACACTGCTTTAAGTGTTAGTGGACACTGCTTTAAGTGTTAGTGGACACTGCTTTAAGTGTTGCTGGACACTGCTTTAAGTGTTAGTGGACACTGCTTTAAGTGTTGCTGGACACTGCTTTAAGTGTTAGTGGACACTGCTTTAAGTGTTGCTGGACACTGCTTTAAGTGTTGCTGGACACTGCTTTAAGTGTTAGTGGACACTGCTTTAAGTGTTGCTGGACACTGCTTTAAGTGTTAGTGGACACTGCTTTAAGTGTTGCTGGACACTGCTTTAAGTGTTAGTGGACACTGCTTTAAGTGTTAGTGGACACTGCTTTAAGTGTTAGTGGACACTGCTTTAAGTGTTGCTGGACACTGCTTTAAGTGTTAGTGGACACTGCTTTAAGTGTTGCTGGACACTGCTTTAAGTGTTGCTGGACACTGCTTTAAGTGTTGCTGGACACTGCTTTAAGTGTTAGTGGACACTGCTTTAAGTGTAAGTGGACACTGCTTTAAGTGTTGCTGGACACTGCTTTAAGTGTTGCTGGACACTGCTTTAAGTGTTAGTGGACACTGCTTTAAGTGTTGCTGGACACTGCTTTAAGTGTTGCTGGACACTGCTTTAAGTGTTAGTGGACACTGCTTTAAGTGTTGCTGGACACTGCTTTAAGTGTTAGTGGACACTGCTTTAAGTGTTAGTGGACACTGCTTTAAGTGTTGCTGGACACTGCTTTAAGTGTTGCTGGACACTGCTTTAAGTGTTAGTGGACACTGCTTTAAGTGTTGCTGGACACTGCTTTAAGTGTTGCTGGACACTGCTTTAAGTGTTAGTGGACACTGCTTTAAGTGTTGCTGGACACTGCTTTAAGTGTTAGTGGACACTGCTTTAAGTGTTGCTGGACACTGCTTTAAGTGTAAGTGGACACTGCTTTAAGTGTTGCTGGACACTGCTTTAAGTGTTGCTGGACACTGCTTTATGTGTTGCTGGACACTGCTTTAAGTGTTAGTGGACACTGCTTTAAGTGTTAGTGGACACTGCTTTAAGTGTTGCTGGACACTGCTTTAAGTGTTAGTGGACACTGCTTTAAGTGTTAGTGGACACTGCTTTAAGTGTTGCTGGACACTGCTTTAAGTGTTAGTGGACACTGCTTTAAGTGTTAGTGGACACTGCTTTAAGTGTTAGTGGACACTGCTTTAAGTGTTAGTGGACACTGCTTTAAGTGTTGCTGGACACTGCTTTAAGTGTTAGTGGACACTGCTTTATGTGTTGCTGGACACTGCTTTAAGTGTTAGTGGACACTGCTTTAAGTGTTAGTGGACACTGCTTTAAGTGTTGCTGGACACTGCTTTAAGTGTTGCTGGACACTGCTTTAAGTGTTAGTGGACACTGCTTTAAGTGTTGCTGGACACTGCTTTAAGTGTTAGTGGACACTGCTTTAAGTGTTAGTGGACACTGCTTTAAGTGTTAGTGGACACTGCTTTAAGTGTTGCTGGACACTGCTTTAAGTGTTGCTGGACACTGCTTTAAGTGTTAGTGGACACTGCTTTAAGTGTTAGTGGACACTGCTTTAAGTGTTAGTGGACACTGCTTTAAGTGTTGCTGGACACTGCTTTAAGTGTTGCTGGACACTGCTTTAAGTGTTAGTGGACACTGCTTTAAGTGTTGCTGGACACTGCTTTAAGTGTTAGTGGACACTGCTTTAAGTGTTGCTGGACACTGCTTTAAGTGTTGCTGGACACTGCTTTAAGTGTTGCTGGACACTGCTTTAAGTGTTAGTGGACACTGCTTTAAGTGTTAGTGGACACTGCTTTAAGTGTTAGTGGACACTGCTTTAAGTGTTAGTGGACACTGCTTTAAGTGTTGCTGGACACTGCTTTAAGTGTTAGTGGACACTGCTTTAAGTGTTAGTGGACACTGCTTTAAGTGTTGCTGGACACTGCTTTAAGTGTTGCTGGACACTGCTTTAAGTGTTAGTGGACACTGCTTTAAGTGTTGCTGGACACTGCTTTAAGTGTTAGTGGACACTGCTTTAAGTGTTAGTGGACACTGCTTTAAGTGTTGCTGGACACTGCTTTAAGTGTTAGTGGACACTGCTTTAAGTGTTGCTGGACACTGCTTTAAGTGTTAGTGGACACTGCTTTAAGTGTTAGTGGACACTGCTTTAAGTGTTGCTGGACACTGCTTTAAGTGTTGCTGGACACTGCTTTAAGTGTTGCTGGACACTGCTTTAAGTGTTGCTGGACACTGCTTTAAGTGTTGCTGGACACTGCTTTAAGTGTTGCTGGACACTGCTTTAAGTGTTAGTGGACACTGCTTTAAGTGTTAGTGGACACTGCTTTAAGTGTTGCTGGACACTGCTTTAAGTGTTGCTGGACACTGCTTTAAGTGTTAGTGGACACTGCTTTAAGTGTTAGTGGACACTGCTTTAAGTGTTGCTGGACACTGCTTTAAGTGTTAGTGGACACTGCTTTAAGTGTTGCTGGACACTGCTTTAAGTGTTAGTGGACACTGCTTTAAGTGTTAGTGGACACTGCTTTAAGTGTTGCTGGACACTGCTTTAAGTGTTGCTGGACACTGCTTTAAGTGTTAGTGGACACTGCTTTAAGTGTTGCTGGACACTGCTTTAAGTGTTAGTGGACACTGCTTTAAGTGTTAGTGGACACTGCTTTAAGTGTTGCTGGACACTGCTTTAAGTGTTAGTGGACACTGCTTTAAGTGTTGCTGGACACTGCTTTAAGTGTTAGTGGACACTGCTTTAAGTGTTAGTGGACACTGCTTTAAGTGTTGCTGGACACTGCTTTAAGTGTTGCTGGACACTGCTTTAAGTGTTAGTGGACACTGCTTTAAGTGTTGCTGGACACCGCTTTAAGTGTTGCTGGACACCGCTTTAAGTGTTGCTGGACACTGCTTTAAGTGTTGCTGGACACTGCTTTAAGTGTTGCTGGACACTGCTTTAAGTGTTGCTGGACACTGCTTTAAGTGTTGCTGGACACTGCTTTAAGTGTTAGTGGACACTGCTTTAAGTGTTGCTGGACACTGCTTTAAGTGTTAGTGGACACTGCTTTAAGTGTTGCTGGACACTGCTTTAAGTGTTAGTGGACTAGGGCTGGGTACCGAGTTCGATACTTTTTAGGTACCGACCGAATTGCCTCGATACTATCGAGTATCGAAAAATGACTTGTTTTTCGGTACCAGATTTCGATACCTAAGGGGTTAACTCGTCAACGTCAGTGCTCAAACAAATACATATGAAATGCACAACGACACGCCTAAATTCGCTCACGCACATACACGCAAACTCTACACACACGAGACGCGCGGAAGTCTCCGCACATACTCTTATGAGACGCGCGCGCGCACACAAACTGTCCACGCACATTCTCATGAGACGCGAGCCTATGGACGCGAGCACACACACACAAACTCGCGCACATACTCAATGACACGCAAGCACACACACTCACAATACCCTAAAGATGTGGAAAAGTCGATCAAAAGTGTGGCTACATTTCTCCAGGCTCGATGCCAACAGCGCGCGATGCAGTATTTGTGGTAAAATAATGGCTGCAAAGACGGTACCGCGACAGATATGATGAAGCCCTTGACAGTGCACGGAGTAAACATAAGAGCAGAAAGTTGCTGCGTCTTCGACTGGTAAATGAAGAGATACCTTGTTGATCACTCTGACTGTGTTTATATTGCAATAATGACCTACTGAATGTACACTGTCGTTCAAAAACGTGTTGGTCAGAATTTTTTTTCAGTAAGCATGCATTAAAGTGATCAAAAATGACCTTCCAAAAACTGTTTTCATATTTCAGCTTTGACAACACATGAATAAATTACATTTTGAAATATATTCAAATAAGATTTTAAATTGTAATACTATTCCACAATATTACAAGTTTTACTGTATTTTTGATGAAATAAATTCAGCTTTGGTGAGCATGAGCTCTTTATAAAAAAAATATTTTGTACCTTATGTATATGTATAAGGAATATTTTGTTCCTTTGTGCTTTTTTTGTTCCTTTGTGCACTGACTAAGGAGCATGAGTCAAACTGAAAAAATAAAACCAAAGTTTTTCTGAGGTAATGTATTATGTAATCTTGTTAAAATGGATTTCATAAAATTGGTATCGAAAAAAGTATCGTTCAGGAACCGGTATCGAAATCAAGGTATTGGTATCGGTATTGGTATCGAAATTTTTTGAACGATACCCAGCCCTATAGTGGACACTGCTTTAAACTACTTTCGTCAAATGCAAAATAAGTTTCTTTGCACGTAATGGATTTTTTCAACAAAAAAACAAAAAAAGTCTTAATTTTGATGTTTTCGACCATCCGTACACTGTGTCAGCATGAACTCAGCACCACAGAAATATGATATCATCTTTACCGCTGTGGTTATGAATGTATCAAACACATGCACACTCAGATCACAGAGCAATAGATGCAATTAAAGTATTTCCATGATTAATGTGATTAAAATCAGCAAACGGCCACATATTTTTACTACGACTATGAGCTTAACCGCATTCATTTGATCTCTAAGTATTGTGTTTACATCAAGGAATGCGGGATGTATCGGCCACCATAATCGGTATTTTTACTGTTATCATTATCGGCCTGATAAGAAATTTGGCCAATGTATTAAAGCCGATAAATACTGTATTATTTCCTTCCGCTGAGACGATTCAGATGCGCATTGTTCAACATGATGGGTTTGAATTAGGGATGGGCATTTTTCTAAAATATTGTATTCGAATATTTGGGCTCATAAAAATCGAATATTCGTTTATTTAAATTACGTTTAAGGAGAAAGCCGTTATCTTTTAAGTTTTTGTCACCATTTCTGAACAAGCTTACGATAAGGGAAATACACATCAGGCTTACTATATATCTTAAGGTTTTCTTTTAATTGAAAACATTAAACAATATGTGTAAACAAAAAATATAAAGAACAAAAGCATTTGAGCTCAAGCAGCGTGAAGGGGAAAAAAGCGCTAATAAAGCAGACTGCAGTTATCGTACAGTAATAAAGCAGACTGCAGTTATCGTACAGTAATAAAGCAGACTGCAGTTATCGTACAGAAATAAAGCAGACTGCAGTTATCGTACAGAAATAAAGCAGACTGCAGTTATCGTACAGAAA
Organism: Rutilus rutilus; assembly: GCF_951802725.1. Taxonomy (NCBI): domain Eukaryota; kingdom Metazoa; phylum Chordata; class Actinopteri; order Cypriniformes; family Leuciscidae; genus Rutilus; species Rutilus rutilus. The sequence continues at coordinate 31,685,026 of NC_140227.1, forward strand.
TAAAGCAGACTGCAGTTATCGTACAGTAATAAAGCAGACTGCAGTTATCGTACAGTAATAAAGCAGACTGCAGTTATCGTACAGAAATAAAGCAGACTGCAGTTATCGTACAGTAATAAAGCAGACTGCAGTTATCGTACAGTAATAAAGCAGACTGCAGTTATCGTACAGTAATAAAGCAGACTGCAGTTATCGTACAGTAATAAAGCAGACTGCAGTTATCGTACAGTAATAAAGCAGACTGCAGTTATCGTACAGAAATAAAGCAGACTGCAGTTATCGTACAGTAATAAAGCAGACTGCAGTTATCGTACAGTAATAAAGCAGACTGCAGTTATCGTACAGTAATAAAGCAGACTGCAGTTATCGTACAGTAATAAAGCAGACTGCAGTTATCGTACAGAAATAAAGCAGACTGCAGTTATCGTACAGAAATAAAGCAGACTGCAGTTATCGTACAGTAATAAAGCAGACTGCAGTTATCGTACAGAAATAAAGCAGACTGCAGTTATCGTACAGTAATAAAGCAGACTGCAGTTATCGTACAGTAATAAAGCAGACTGCAGTTATCGTACAGTAATAAAGCAGACTGCAGTTATCGTACAGAAATAAAGCAGACTGCAGTTATCGTACAGTAATAAAGCAGACGGCAGTTATCGTACAGTAATAAAGCAGACTGCAGTTATCGTACAGTAATAAAGCAGACTGCAGTTATCGTACAGTAATAAAGCAGACTGCAGTTATCGTACAGAAATAAAGCAGACTGCAGTTATCGTACAGTAATAAAGCAGACTGCAGTTATCGTACAGTAATAAAGCAGACTGCAGTTATCGTACAGTAATAAAGCAGACTGCAGTTATCGTACAGAAATAAAGCAGACTGCAGTTATCGTACAGTAATAAAGCAGACTGCAGTTATCGTACAGAAATAAAGCAGACTGCAGTTATCGTACAGAAATAAAGCAGACTGCAGTTATCGTACAGTAATAAAGCAGACTGCAGTTATCGTACAGTAATAAAGCAGACTGCAGTTATCGTACAGATCGTATGCTCGAGTCAGCATATGGTTATCGTGTGTATATTGTTTCACGTTCATGTTGAGAAAAACATTAATATCCAGTCGTTAATGCAGTGATGGACAGCTGTCTTTCCTGTTTGGATTTCATGTGATTTCTCACTGTGGTGTTGATATTATAACTCAGTTTCATTAATTCATTTGATTAAAAGTACTTCCATTTTGTAATATAATTTTCATCTAAGTAATTCCAAACTTCGCGAGGCTGACGACGACATTATGTGATCAAATACGATCCACTTGATGAACACGCTCCACGTGTAGTGAAGTACTTTCAAAAAGGAAAATACAGTGAAGTGCAACACAAGTCTGTCATATCGGCTACATAAAATTATAATGAGAACATTATAACTGTGTGTTTGAGGCATGGCTTTTAATGGTGAGACTTCTGTTTTTGTAATCAGGCTCTCAAAAATTATATACAAATTTGATTTAGATTTATCTGCCAATATATCGGTTTTCAAATATGTTATCGGTATCGGCCAAAATGTTCATATCGGTGCATCCCTAGTTTACATGAGGTACAGTTTAATCATAATGTTGCCTAACTGCATTATGAGGGAGCATGTAAAAGCATCATGTGATCAGACACGGATGATGTTCACTCGTTCATGCACTAAAGCCCTTAGTAACACTGTGCCATGGTACAAAGATCATATCAGATGGTAAATGTTGCTCTAAAATATACCAGAGTATATATATGAAGATAAAATAATGAAATAAATCACTGATAATAATAATAATAATGTTAAAATAGTATTATAACATTTAATCTTGGCTAATTATTTAAATACTACCGTGACGGCAGTGCATGAAGCGTGCTTATATTTTACTGTACAGTGTTTTTAATTATTACACGAGGTGTGCATTATTATGCCATACAATAAATACAACGACAGAAAAGGTGGATTTTAAGATGTTTAAGTGAGTTTCTATCACATGGACTTATTTACTTTGTCAAAATTACGACCAAATTATTTAAAAAATATCAACATTTGAAACTACATTTTAATATTTCACTGATGTATTTCAACATCAGTCGTAGTTGTATGTCAACTATAGAGAAAATCGTAACGGCCTGACTGTTCGCATCGACTGGAAATATAATATGATAAATGCAGCTATAAGACGAGAAGATATTATAACCAATAACATCATGATTTCTGTAAAACTGGCTTGACTTTACTCAAGCGCTATGAGGATTATGAATATGGTTGCTTGACCATTTTTAGTTTCTCCACGTTGTTTTTGTTTGATGTTACTGGCATTGCAAAACCACCAGTTTTGTGTTTTCCTTGCTTTAACCACAGTGGCCGTGTTTGCATCATATTGCACAAGAAATCTTGGGTCACACGGATGTTTGCAGAAATCTAGTCCTTAAAGTCCTTGAACACGATCATCACGAGTTACACGAACATACAGAAACATGTTTGCACATTGTTGCTTTCCGTAGACTCAGAGTTCAAGTCAGAATGCCATTCCTGGTTCCTCAACGAACCTTCAGTGATCAGTTATTAATAACCCATTTTCTTCTTAGTGTGAAGAACATTTTAATAATCTAAAGAAGAATGGAATTTTTAATTTGATTGCAAATTGAAAAAACACGTTATTTTTACTTTGATATACCATAGTGCTATGCATTCATGTAATATAATCCATGCATATGCATGTTACTTGGGTACTTTAGGATATATCTATGTTTTAAATGTACTTTAAACTATATGCAATATGAAAATGACTTGATTTTCTAAATAAATCAATCAATCATATTTAATGTTACTGACATGACAGCTCAAATTAATCATATATAACATGCATGTAACATGTGATTTGTGTTGAGATCATGTTTTAGCGCGGATGGTCTGATTTCTATCAATGACACTGTTCCTGTTGATGCTTTCCTCGTGTATTTTTCTCTTCGCAGTGTTTTGACATCATGCACTAAACGAGTGTCATATCAATGCAGCGTTATGAATCTGAATGCATGG
>NC_140227.1:31695587-31698087 GCF_951802725.1 Rutilus rutilus
TTATTAGTTACATACAAAATAATCATACACAGTACACACACATATATTATGTAAACATGTAAATCGTTGCCTAGCACTAATATACACACACACACACACACACAGTAAGACGTGGCTTTTATCTGTATAATCACAGTGATGTGATCACTTGTGATTCTCTTTACACTGGACTGAAGGGCAGCTAATGGAGCTAATTAACAGTGTTAGCAGTCGAGCTGTGTGACGATCAAACGGCTAAAACAGGAGAGAGAGAGAGAGAGAGAGAGAGAGATGCCCACATTATGCCACAACTGAAGAGGCCTGATGGTCTATAAGGGATAATCTGTCAAATAATCACCACACAGAAGATGATTGTCACGTGACATGGTGTTAGGCAGTATGGAAATGGAAACTGGTTTCAGTTAGGCTTTCAAACAATCATAAATAATAACATTATATATTCTAAATATAAAAGAATAGCAGAGTCCACACCACAACAAGAACGGCACTGAGGAATGATAAAAAACACTGACAGCCAATCCGAATCCATCCTGCTTTAAAGAGCTCGAGCATTTAAAGCGACAGACGACAAAAACTGCAGAGCTTATAATAAACAGCTAAAGATATTGTGCGCTGGTGACGTGGATGATAAAATAGTTGTGGTTAGATATTGTTCATGGCGTGAACCGACCTTTAAACTACATGACACCCTTGCCTCATTTAGTATTCGTGGTTCTATGAATATGCAAATGAGCCCCGCCTCCACTCACTCACTCAGCTCAGAGATCCACTGGTTGACGATCACACGTTGATCTGATTGGTTACAAGGTAGTTTGTGACGTCAGAAACACCAGCGATTTCAAAGCGTGTTTTTGAGACTGTCTTTGGTTCACTGCAGTTTTAAGGAGGAAATACTCAGCAATGGTGTCGACTTATGAACTTACACATGCTTTGTCTTAAAGCAGATTAATAACACCACATAGACACATAAACAACATTAAACGCTGGATTTACACCACAGGGGGACTTTAACCTTTTTTATAGCCTACAAGTTATACAAGATTCAAATCATTTTCTTAAGTGAGTTTAATGTAGTTTAAGTTGATTGTGCTTAAAAATGTAAGGCAGCAACTTATTTTTTACAGTGTAAAAATCTGTTGTTTTAGCATAAAAAAAACATTAAAACAACATTTAAAGCCAAATGATTTGTAAATTATTGTAAATAAGATACTTGTTTCAATGTGGAAAAACATTTAAATCATATTGAAACAATATTTAAAGCTAAATGGTTTAAAAAAAAAAAAAAACGTTTCAATATACATTGTAAATGCCAACTGAGCTCAAATATGAAATAAATAATTGTTAAATCTTAAAAATAAAACACTCAATAAAAAAAAGATGAAATATTCTTTGCCATTACGCAACATCACAGAACCGTGATTATGAATGTGTTGCTCAATCTGTAAAATCTGTTTAAGTAAATATTTTAGCTGAATCTTTGATTTACAACAAATACAAGTGAGTTTTAATCCATAAGCCATAAATCACTGTCAAAATGGAATGTTAAAACAATTACAAATTGATGTTTATGAACTAATTCACTTTCAATCTCTCCATCAGCCAGCATTTTTATTCACACATAATTATGACATTCATGAAAATACAGCAGATGAACTGCAAAAAAAAAAGTTCTTCCTTATTTTTGTCTTTTTCCCCCAATAAAAATATCTCAACATTCTTAAAACAAGATGCATTTACTTGAGAAGCAAAATCACTTATGATTAAAGTTTTATGAAAATATTTATGCTTAAACCAAGAACAAATATCTGTCAGTGAGGTCAGAAATATCAATCTAATTCAAAGGGAAAACAAGATTATTTTAATTTTTGTTCTTGTTTTAAGCACAAACTCACTTCATTTTAATACATTTTTTTCCGTAAACAAGACTTAATATATTCAGCAAGTAAATCTATCTTGATTTAAGGATGTTTAGATATTTGTGCTGGAAAACAAGACAACGATATTGAATAAGAACATCCTGTTTTTGCATTGTAAAGGCATCCAGATGACAGGATGACACACAAATGACACGTGTCGTGATGTTCGTTTCACGTCATCTGGTCGCGTGAAGGCGTGTTTTTCAGGTTTCGGATGCCGTCGACGTGTTCAACAAGTCCAGAGATCGAAATAAACTTTTCCTAGAATACAAGAATATAGTAAAACAACTGAAGTGCCATCAGAAGTGAAAATGTCTTGTGTGTGAAACGACAGCGCCACCTTCTGGCACAGCACCATCAGCACATGAAGAAATCTCTCAGAGAGGGAAAGTGTTTGAACTTTATTTATTACGCATACAAAACTCAAACTGATGCAGGAACACGTGAACCGCACAACAAAACAGGTAGAAAATCAGACAAACTCTCTCCTCATCTAGAGAAAACTAACTGAAAACATTCTGCTCCTCACACAAGAGCTTCCTTACAATCACACTGGCTTTTTTTATTATTACTTCACCGAAACC
>NC_140227.1:31703087-31718087 GCF_951802725.1 Rutilus rutilus
ACCCAAAAGAAAATTTAAACTAAAATACATACAATTCAATAAATTAATAAAAAAATATTACTAGTATATCAATGATATTACACACTGATCAACATTAAAAATGTTGCAAAATAAGTTTTAGAATATAAACTATTTTTGTTTATTACTTTGCATAGTTACATTTGTGAAAAACTGAAAAATAATATTATTTATATATAAATATTTAATTCATATTAAAAGATTATTAACTAAATAAATATTTTACTTTTTGCACAAAATGTGTAAATATTTTCAAAATGATGATTCCTCTGATAAAAATAAAAAAATATGCAAATTTCCGACAAAAAAACAACAAATGATTACTGCAATACATCTAGACGCTCATGGAGTGTTATATCGCCCAGCCCTCGAACTCAGTTCTCTAAAAGCATCCAACAGTTCTTTAAACAAATGTTTACAGCTTTAAACACTACGACTGATTTGAGTTCAGGCAATGGCAATGATATACAGAGAGACACATTAATTGGTACTTGAAATAAACCTTGCAACTTTGCAGGTCGACCCTCTTTGGAACCGAGGTCTAGCAGATCTAGACGATCTAGAAGTATCTATCATCAGCCGACCTCTGCATCTAGTCGTTCTCTTGGATTTCTAACGATGACATTGCATCGACAGCCAAATCGCTTGATTGAGACTTGATAGAAGTGTGCAAGGCGCTTTTTCTAGACGGGATCGTGGTCTGCCGAGGTCTCGATGCTCTCTTTATCAAAAGCGTAGGCACAAATCACTAGCCAAATTTACTCGGATTGGCGCTCTCATCAGGTTTGGGTTGGGGGGGAGGGGCTATGAATAGTTAAGTAGCAGTGGGAGGAGCCTCAGCGAAGGGGGCGTGGCTGCTCGTGCCCCGGTCATAGCAGGCGCTCAAAAGTGTGGGATTTGCTAGATGCCTCGTGAAATCGTAAAGGATCGTGACTCTCTGAATCAAACGATGAAACCTGAAACGTTTTGACCAGGTCAGTCGTTAAAAATGAAATCCCAAAGAACATTGGAGAAAACATCAGATCAGAAAACAACAAAACATCCCCCCCTCCAACCCCACAAAATCAACACAAACAAATCAACAGGAAATCAAGCAGACAGAGAGAGAAGAGAACAATATAACAGGGAAACAGCAATGACAGTGTTATTGATCAATCCGGTTCAGCGGTGCTCAGATCACAGCTAGCTGTACCTGCTCCGGCGCCGGCGACTGTAGCGGTGGCAGTCGTACGCGTAGTGGCCCTTCTCGCCGCACTCGTAGCAACGGTCGCTAGGGTCGAAGGGCCGGCGGGTCGGCGGACGATCGTATCGGGAACGCCGTGGCATTCCGGTGGACAGTTCCACGCGCGTTCGAGAGCCACAGATCACCCTGAAACAAATCAATCAATCAATCAATCAATTCACGTTTATTTGTGTAGCGCTTTTATACACATCATTTCAAAGCAGCTTTACAGAAAATGCATGAGTCCACATCACAATTTACAGTGATCTGATATCAGAGGAAACTGTCTAAGTTATGTATTTCAGAAATGTACATTTACAAAATCACAGTTAGCGAAAAAAGTGTTCATTTAAATAAAGTAATAATTTTTTGCAGAATCAATGAGTTTATTGAAGTATTGAATACTTGCTTGTTAACAAATGATTAGGACAATTTAGCATCAAAACCACAATCAGCAATCAATCAAACTTTACTTATAAAGCACTTTAAAAACAACCAAAGTGCTATACAGGAAAATAAATAAAAGACATGAAATATATACTTTATACTAAACGAAGAAAAAGTGATGCATCTGCCGTGAAATAAAAAATGTTGTTAATAAAAATAAAATAAAGGTTAACTGAAGCAAAATAGAAACTCAAACTAAAGTGTTCCTTTAGTTTAACTTGATGTACTAAAATAATTAAAACTTAGACCTGCACAATTAATCAATTGATAGCCCGCGATCTTGACACACATACTTATCTCTCTTACACTCTCTTATTCTAAAACTACAGCGATTCGACTCTCTGTTAAACCTTTGATGAGTTCGATCACAGCGAACATTCAGATCTGAGTTCTGAGCCAGAGAGAGCCGTTGTCATGTGTAGATATGAAACAGCTTCACTAACAGTGTTTTTAAACACACAGATTTATTATTTCTGTCTTACAATCATTCAGATTATCACAGAAGTTCTGGATAAAGGTTTATAGCTCAGATATAAACACTGATGTCTACGCTAGAGATCAAAATAGAGCGAATCACTTTTTGAAGCTTGACGCTTCAGATAAAGATTGCATCAGTTACATCGTTACACCAGTAGGTGGCGACAAGTGACTGTTATAAATATATTTGTCACTGAATAATTCATTCAAGAGATTCGATCAAAAACACTGATTCATCCAGTAATGAAACAAGCTAAGTCTTTATGAGTGAGTCTTTGAATCATTCATTCAAGAGATTCGTTCAAAAAAACTGATTCATCCAGTAAAGAAACAAGTGAAGTCTTTATGAGTGAGTCTTTGAATCATTAATTCAAGAGATTCGTTCAAAAAAACTGATTCATCCAGTAATGAAACAAGTGAAGTCTTTATGAGTGAGTCTTTGAATCATTCACTCAAGAGATTCGTTCAAAAACACTGATTCATCCAGTAATGAAACAAGTGAAGTCTTTATGAGTGAGTCATTGAATCATTCACTCAAGAGATGTGTTCAAAAACACTGATTCATCCAGTAATGAAACAAGTGAAGTCTTTATGAGTGAGTCATTGAATCATTCATTCAAGAGATTCGTTCAAAAACACTGATTCATCCAGTAATGAAACAAGTGAAGTCTTTATGAGTGAGTCATTGAATCATTCATTCAAGAGATTCAATCAAAAACACTGATTCATCCAGTAATGAAACAAGTGAAGTCTTTTAGAGTGAGTCATTGAATCATTCACTCAAGAGATTCAATCAAAAACGCTGATTCATCCAGTAAAGAAACAAGTGGTCTTTTCGAGTGAGTCATTGAATCATTCATTCAAGAGATTCAATCAAAAACGCTGATTCATCCAGTAAAGAAACAAGTGAATGCTGCTTCCGAAATCGCATACTTCCCTACTATATATTATGTGACAAAAGAAGTCTGACTGAATTTACAGTCCTCATAAGAGAGTAGGCAAAAAGTACCAAATGAATGACCTACTAGGCTACTTCCGGCAAGATTCTGAAGTGTGCATACGATGGACACTTTACTATCCCATGAGCCCACGGGAGAGGATTTATGAATGGCAACTGACGCTGGTCACATGATAATGACAACATGACGACAATAGTACATCCGGATTACATTCATACCACACACACTCATACTACTGTATATAGAACGCACCTTTTTAGCAGTCGTGAATCACTTATTCAAAATAAGTACCTACTCAAGAGAGTACGCGATTTGGGACGCAGCCGGTGTCTTTACGAGTGAGTCATTGAATCGTGACTCCGCCCACTCACTTGCCATCGAGGCCACGCACAGCATCCTCAGCATCTCTGGGATCCTCAAACTCCACGAAGGCGAATCCCGGAGGATTGCGAGCGATCCACACGGTCCTCAGCGGCCCGTAATAACCGAACGCCCGCTCCAGCTCACCCTTACCTGCCCCGGTGCCCAGGTTACCCACGTACACCTTCGTTTCTGAAAGAGAGAAGGACATTTAACACCTGGCATCTGTCACTCAGGGAATGAGATAAAGAAATGACCACGGTTTTACCACGGTTTAACTCTGTGACACAAGAGACTAATGTTCAATAAACAGAATTCTGCAGCTAAAAGGGGAAAGTCTTGAACTCAAACCACAATTCACAACACAAACAGGATTTCAATAATATATTATATTATATATAACACTAATAATGTATTTTTTATAATATGCATGGTGAAATACAGGAGACAAACTCAGTTTTGACATTTCAAATAAGCATATATTGAGCAGTGTTATTTATAAACTATTATAGTATTTATTATTATTTTTGAATTAGCTTTTATTTTTATATTTTCAGTTAAGTTTTAGTAATTTTGTTAAGCGCTTTTGTCTTTTTATTATATTATATTTCTATTTAGCTTTAATTTATTTATTTTAGTCTTAGTAATTTTAGCACTTCAGTAAGTTTTTCATATTATATTTGATTTCGTTTCAGCTTAATTTAAATTAAAGAAAATTAATTGTAATAGTTTTAGTCAACAAAATCAACTTCACAGACTTTGCACTTTAATGAAAATTTAAACGTCACACTTACTGTTTCAATTAAACGGTTTTAGCATCTACATCTACACACTTAAATGATCGTTTCAAATCTGAAATACAGAGCAAACTTTAATAAAAACATAACACAGAAATATAACGACACATGAATGAACATCTTCACGTTAACCTATAACCCAACAAACTCACAAGTATGAATCAAAATAATGTTGTGATTATTACAATTACTAGTTTTATTATTAATTATCATGATTACTATTATTATTAATCAGTGTTCGCGAGGGCGCCATTACAGTTAGCAGCTCGTGCTAAAACACAACACATCTTTTCAATAACCAGACATATTTAATACATGATATGAAGCATTCTGCCTCCAGCCTGGTTTTATTCGTGAATTATTCATGAATTATAACACTCACCACCCGCGTGTCGCCCGTATCGGGACATAACGTGAAATAGGGAAATCCTGACAGCAACAAACAACAGCCTGTCAAACGACGACTCGCCTGCGCATGCGCAAACTCACGCAGCCCCCGCGAAAGAACTACATTTCCTATGATTCTCGTGCCTGACCCCGCCAACCAATCACACGCTCGTTTGCGACAGTGACGTCACGCGCACACAGCGTTCACACACGCCAAACTTCAGGGAAGATGAAGTCGCTGATTAAGTTGATTAACGCTGATTAAGTGATTCGTTGTTCGCAGAGATGCTGCAGTGGAGGGACAGGAGTCCTCAGCAGTGGCAGGAGTTTGTTAATCAGGAGGTTTGTGTAACAGCTCACGATCAGCAGAGCTTCGAGGGACGCGTGTTCACGGTGGACCCCGTTTCTGCCAGGTAAACATCAGAGAATAATAACTACAAAACAATTATGAATTTATTATGACCCGAATATGATTTTTTGTTTGTTTGTTTGATTCCTGGTTACGCTAGTTAATAAAAACACAGCTGTTCAATGTTAGTTCATGTTAGCTCAGTGCTATCCTATTTATAGTCCAGGCGTTTTAGGAAAAAAGGGTGAACAAATTGCAACAGAATCAAACTCAACTGATTTTGTATCCTCCATATGTCCTAAGTAAGGAAAAAAAAGCCCCGAAGAATCCCATTAGGGGAAAGTTCCGAAAAAGACCCAAATATATCCTATTCATACGCCTATTCATTATTTTTCTCACATGAATAGGGTAAATAATTTTACCTTTAGATATCACCATGAAAATTACTGAGTTGATTACTTATATCAAGACAAACAAAAAATGTATTACAAGTTTTTTTAAATTGTTTGTTAACATGGACAAACGGTGCATAATCTAATACAGATGTGCTAATTTGCATAAATACCACAACAGATCTAAACATTGGGTATAGCCAGGTGAAAATATCTTGTTGAATCTTGTTGACAAATAACAGTAAAATATTTAATATTAAGGTCTGAATGAACCCATTTAGGCTACACATGAACATTAATACATAGAGGCAGGAAGAAGTACTTTAAACCAGCCTTTATTAATTTTTAAGAGACTGGGTTTGGGGCTGGGTCTGTGGGACTGTTTCTGGGGGACGAGTCTGAGGCAAGAACAGGAGACAATGGTAAGGAGAATGCAGAAGACAAAAGGTAAATAAAATAAAAAGTAAATCCCCAGAAACAGTCCCATGGACCCAGCCCCAAACCCCATCTCGGCAATAATAGTCAATAAAGGCTGGTTTAAAGTACTTCTTCCTGCCTCTATGTATTAATGCTCATGGGTAGCCTAAATGGGTTCCATTCAGACCTTAATATTAAGTATTTTACTGTTATTTGTCAACAAGATTCAACAAGACATTTTCACCTGGCTAGACCCAATGTTTAGATCTGTTGTGGTATTTATGCAAATTAGCACATCTGTAATTAGATTATGCACCGTTTGTCCATGTTAACAAACTATTTTAAAAAAACTTGTAATACATTTTTTGTTTGTCTTGATATAAGTAATCAGCTCAGTAATTTTCATGGTGATATCTAAAGGTTAATGTTTTTACCCCATTCATGTGAGAAAAATAATGAATAGGCGTATGAATAGGATATATTTGGGTCTTTTTCGGAACTTTCCCCTAATGGGATTCTTCGGGGCTTTTTTTTCCTTACTCAGGACATATTGAGGATACAAAATCAGTTGAGTTTGATTCTGTTGCAATTTGTTCACGGTTGACCCCCATTTTGGCTTAAAACGCCTGGACTATAAAGTATTAAAGTAAAGTACAGTCCTATTAAATAATTGTAATAATCCATTATTTATCGTCTTTAATACATCGGCCAAATTTTCTTATGGGCCGATAACGATAACAGTAAAATGAACATATATACCGATATGGTGGCCGATATATCATGCATCCCTAATAAAAATGCAAGCCCTAAAAATACAATGCATTAAAATCGGTTAATGCAATGCATATTTTATTCAATTAGCACAACTCAACAAGCTTTTCATTTGTTTAAAATACATTTGTCATTATTTTACCTCCATAGAATTATTAGATTTCGGAAACGGCATTTGATTCATCGATTTTTCGATTAATCGTTTTTTTTTAAATGTGGCCGATTCAAAATGGATGAAAGACCATGAATCGATTTTTTTTTTCATATATTTATTTCTCCATCACCCAAAAGCCAGTATTAGTGTTCCTCCACGGCTCACAGGCTTCATGTTACAGCTTATGCTGCGAGATTTAATGTGTGTTTTATCTTAAACATAAAATAACCTGATCCTGTTTGATCAAGGCGTGCGACTGTTCTGACTTTTCCCAATTTTCAGCATCAGTTTTTCATCTCGCATCAAAATCCTGTCTATTCAGTGTATGCACTTGAAATATAGAGTTGGGTTCTGTTTTAATGTACCTAAAATAATAAGAGTTTAATATACAGGTTTGTGGCTCTTAATTTCTTTTTATTAATTAACCACTTGTAAACTTATGTTCAGTGTTCTTTTTTTAATAAATATAGGATTTGTATTAAATCTATATTCATTGAGTCGAATCGAAATCCGAATCGGAATCGAATTGAGAGCTTGCGAATCAAATTGCAACATCTGAATCAATACTGATCGTTTATGCAGTGAATATTTTTTTAAGTAGTACAAGCTTTTTATTAGGGATGTACGATATATCGGCCACTATATCGGTATCGGCCGATATATGTTCATTTTTACCGTTATCGTTATCGGCCTGATAAGAAAATTTGGCTGATATATTAAAGCTGATAAATACTGTATTATTTCCTTCAGCTGAGACGCTTCAGATGCGCACTGTTCAACATGATGGTTATGAGTTGCTTGAAATATGATTGGAATCACTTCAAAAAGGAAAATACAGTAAAGTGCAAAAAGTCTATCATATCGGCTACATAAAATGATCATGAGAACATTATGATTGTGTGTTTGGGACATAGATTTTAATGATGAGACTTTTGTATTTGTAATCAGGCTCTCAAAAATTATATAAAAACTTGGATTTAGATTTATCGGCCAATATATCGGTTATCGGCTTTCAAATATAAAGAATTATTGGTATCGGTCAATTTTCATATCGGTGCTTTTTATATTTTACCTCCATAGAAGTATTGGAGTCGATTACTTGATTCGATTAGTTGATTCAATTTCAGACACAGCATTTGATTCAAACGAATCATTTGCTTTTCGAATCAAAGTGTGAATCATCTCCTATCGTGTTGGTTTGTTGATTGCAGTGTTGTGCTGGTGAGTTTCCCAGAGACGAAGCGTCCGTCGGTGAAAGTGGTTCTGGGTCACGCGGTGACAGACGTTCAGATCCTCGGGAGCGGAACGAAGGAGTCGGAGAGTCGGATGAAGAGCGTGTTCCTGCCGGACAGAACGCAGGTCCTCAGCGCTGACGAACTGAAGTCTCGGAGGGAGAATCTGCGCGTGTGGCTGGAGAAGAACCGAGTCCCGGTGACCGAAGACGGGGACGTTCTCCGTGTGGCGAGTGTGTTGACCATCAGCGCCCCCTACAGCACTGGAGACTGCAACTGCGCCAACGAGATCATCCTGGCCAGAGTTCAGAGTCTGGTCGAGAGCGTCCCTGGAGAACAACACACTTCACTCGCCTCAATCTGACTCTCTATGTCTGAGAGTGTTCGTTAAGATGAGATGTTAATGCATGATGTTCAGGGTGGAGAGAATCAAACAGCATTTCTCTGTTACATTATGTAAATATTTACGTTTTTGATTCTTCATGTAACATTCAAAGTTCCTGTATGTTTGCTCATGTTATAATAAATGTTTCAAAGGCAGAAATATAACTCTTCCCACATTTTCTTTTGTGTGCGTGTCCAATCAAAATCTTAAAGGGGTCATATAATGGTAAATGCACTTTTACAAGTTGGTTGTACTGAAATGTGTGTTGGCAGTGCCTGTACACAACTATCATATAATGATAAAAATCCATCCAGTGTTTTTTTTTAATCTTCTTATGTTTCCCATCTCAAATCAAGCCGTCTTACCGTGTGACGTCACAAGATCACACGCCCCTCCCACAATTGTTGATTGACAGCAGCGTTTCAACACAGACCCGCCCCCGCTCGTGAGCAAGCTGTCAATCATAGTCCGCCATTGTTGATACGCTGGAGCACTGTCTATGAGCAGAATGGCGTCTCAGCGAGTGTGGTGTTCTTGGGTGTAATAAGGAACACAGTCATGTTGATGTTCATAAATCCGAACCGCTGAAGACGCAGTGGCTGAGTGTGTTTTCGAAGGGAATATTCCCCACGATCAATGCTTTCATGTTTGCGCGAATCATTTCTCACACCAGACTGCTTTACAAACGAGGGTCAGTATAAAGCTGGTTTTGCTAAGAAGCTGCTCCTGAAAAAAGGATCTGTACCAACTATTGGTGTTCCTGCTGCACCTCCAGAAGAAGAAGTGAGTGTAACGTTTTATTAACCTTCATATTAATATTTATATTAATCTTTGCAAACCGCTTGCTGCACGCTTCACGATGAATGCGGCTGTTTACACTCAGGGTACATTACGGCATGTTTTCTATGTACCACGTTCTCAATATAATTCATAATCCCACGTTTATAATGAACAACACGTTATGGTTATTGTGTTACTGTGTTAAACGGTGTCCGCACAGAACAGAGGGGCGGGGTCAGCAAAGCTCATTAGCATTTAAAGACACATGCACTTAAACACGTGCAGAAAACAGCTGATTCTGACCAGGTAAAATGAGTGTTTTCTTACAATACTAATGAGAATTTTTAATTAAAGTATATTACAAACTTTTCATTTAGACCCTAAAGAATCATAATAACTTGTACAAAAATGGCATTATATGACCCCTTTAACTCATCTTTCTCTTGATAGAAATACCAATTGTGTATCAGAAATAGGGGCATTTTTGTAACTTGATGTGTAAAAGCAGATACACAGTCAAACCCACATTTACTCAGACACCTTCAACATTTCTCACATTATCAGTTTATTCGCTATAGTTTAGAAAATGGTAATTAAATATGACCAGAACTCAGTTGATATTTGACTGGTTTTGTCCATCCTTCTGTTAGACTGTCTCACACATGAATGATGTTGAATATCTGTCAGCTGTTAAATTTAACTACACAATTAGATAATACCAGTTTAGCTCAACCAATCACCAAGCAATGCTTCATTGTGTTCAGTCTGTGTGTAAAAAGAGCATTAGCAATTAAAGAAAACACACTTGCTCAGGTCAAAGTTATGAATCATTTTTGGTCCCAAATTGTCACTGGTCACTGTATGAAGAATATTTGGGTGTAATATGTCGCAGTTTACTTTATTTTGCTCTATAGTGAACTATAGTGTCCTGCACACACTAGTAAACCAATATCAGAAATTATGTTTGGTGTCTGAATCATTAGTGGTTTGAGTGTACATCATGAGCTCAGCATCCGGAGACAGTGAAGAAGAGAGACGTTTTCATGGCTAGCGTTTGGCATACAGTGGTAGAAACACTTTTATTCCCTTGTTTTAAGGCGGCGATCGTTTTTTTTTCTTTACATACTTATTGGCAAAAACAGAAATGATTGAGAAAATAAAAGTTCTAACACATACGAGGACAATCAACGTGTGTTTCTTGAAGGTTTTCTCGAGTACCTCTTTGGTGTGCGAGGGTACCTTAAACTCCCGGTACTCGTCAAGTCAACTGGCTCTCGAACGAGTCTAGAACATCTGCAGTCCCTTTACACTCTCCGTCCACACACACACACACACACACACACACACACAGGCACCGGAAAATAATCGTGTGATCGGTCTTTATCGGGTCTGTCTCGTCTCAGACGCTCCGTGTCGTCTGTCATCCAGCAGGTTTGCTTGTTTCTCAGTCTGAGTTTGGCCAACGATTGCTCCTGAAACAAACCGAGCGATGAAATGCAAACGAACATGACAAAACAAACACAACACACAGAGTTCCCGAGAAACAGCTTGATTTCCACAATCGGCGTCTCAGAAGAGCACGTTTCAGGACACGTCTTTAGTCCTCAGATTAAGGGTTTGCGTTTTCAAGGAGAGCGGCGGTCCGTCGAGCCGACTCTCGTTTGTAGGGAGTTTTGGGATTGGCGATTTGACAGGTTTGTCCAGAGTTTGGCCAACGATTGCAGCTGAAAACAAACCGAGTGATGAAATGGAAAACGAACATGACAAAACAAAGCTACACGAAAAGACAACACACAGAGTTCCCGAGAAAATGATCTCAGCTTGATTTCCACAATCGTCGTTTTAGAAGAGCGCGTCTTTAGTCCTCGGATTAACGTCTCGGAAGAGCTCGTTTAGGACACATCTGCAGTCGTCAGATTAACTTCGCTCTATGAGGGGTTTGCCGAACATGCCAAAACAAAGCTACACAAAAAGACAACACACAGAGTTCCCGAGAAAGATGATCTCGGCTTGATTTCCACAATCGTCGTCTCAGAAGAGCACGTTTAGGGCACATCTTTAGTCCTCAGATGATGTCTCAGAAGAGCACGCGTCGCTTCATCGGTTAGTCCTCGGATTAACTTCGCTTTATGAAGGGTTCGCGTTTTCAAGGAGCGGCGGCCCGTCGCGATGCACCGACTCTCTTTTGTAGGTTTTCGGAGGGAGTTTTGGGATTGGCGATTGGGACGTGCTCTGGCGAGGCGGGACGGGCGGCCCGGCGGACCCCGGTGTCGTCGGCTCCAGGTCGAGCGGGGAGGAGGGCATGTGTTTGCGGGGTCCCAGCGGGGAGGGAGACTGTGGGATGAAGGGAGACGGCGGGAAGAAGGTTTGGTTGAGTTCGGAGCGCCGGCCCTGAGGAGGAGGCTGGAGGTGTAACGGCGAGCTGGAGAACACGTCTGGCGTTCGCACCGGCTCTCGGGGAGGAAGCGTCGGAGGACTGTCGGGCGGGTCCGTGAGCGAGTAACGGGGCGAGAACACTTTAGTGGTGGGCTGACGAGGGGGGATCGCAGGAGGACTGTCCTGGTGCTTCGACATCATCTGGAACACACACACACACACACACGGAGCGTTTGAAAAGGACAGATCTATGACCATAGACTAGGGGTGTAACAATGTATCGTGTCACAAATGCAACAATCTGTGTCAATTTGTAACAATCCAAAATGAAAATTACTGTGTGAGAAAATTTAAGTTTTCAGAGTTTCAGTGTCAGAACTACATTAAACTACTATATAATGTTGAATATAATGTATAATAATGCAATGGGGGAATATGTGTGTAAAAAGTGGCCAACATTATAGAATATACAATGCAGAATATTCTTTATTCTTAAGTTATAAAAATAAGAAGAAAATCTTCTGGCTGAAGGTTTCTAGAGTAAATAGAGCAGCACAAGCACTGTGTGTGTGTGTGTGTGTGTGTGTGTGTGTGTGTGTGTGAGAGAGTGTGTGTAAGAATGGTGAGTGTGTGTGTGTCGGGTACCTTTGAGGGCGAGGATTCGGCGGGAGCAGATTCGGGCCGGCGTCGGGGAGGGATCGGTGGAGGAACGGGAGGGTCGTCGTTTCGGAGGAAACTCATCATAGACGACACTGAAGAAGATCCTGAGAGACACACAAACACTCCAGTTACACACACACACACACACCGAGCCCTCGGGTGAGAATCATGACAGAGAGGATGCTGGGAAACACGTCACATGATAAACACCTCACATGCCACTAAAGCCATTTTTACAATGATGTCAGCACAGCTGAGCAACAGGAGCGCTGAAGCCCAGGATACAGTAGGGCTGGGAATCCAGAATCAGTCAGGAATCGGATACTCGTTATAAAGTTAAAATTATCGATTCCTCTTATCGATTCCTTTGTGAGCGTTTCAATATGACTTTATGACGCGCTGTTTTCATAGTGAAGCTCTTAAAGTGACAGGAGCCTAAAATTCCGTCTCTATAATAACACTAATATTCCGTCTCTATAACACTAATATGCCGTCTCTATAATAACACTAATATGCCGTCTCTATAACACTAATCAAACAACAGAAGACAAGAGAGAAAATTCACTCGTTCTTCACTGAATAACTTTAGTAACTATATTTGTAATGTATATATTATTTATAAAGTGCAGTGTTATTGTACATTTGTTTAGTTTCTGAACCTGAAAAACTTAAAACACTGTTTATTTCAATCGTATTTGTTGCAATTGCTCATTTTTTATTTGTTCTTTTTTAATTACTGAGTGTTTATTGTCTTTAATAATGCTTGAAACAGAATGTCTAATAAGGGGAGAACTTCCACTCCCAGTAAACGTCCGGCTTCTGAACTGGTTGCAGTTCCACTCTGGCTCCACATGAGGGCGCTCACAGGACGAGTGCAGTTCCACTCTGGCTCCACATGAGGGCGCTCACAGGACGAGTGCAGTTCCACTCTGGCTCCACATGAGGGCGCTCACAGGACGAGTGCAGGATGAATGGAGGTCTATGGCGCTATACCCCTCAAAATCCACTTTTCTCAGGATATAATTGCGTGTTATGGGCAACAACAACTCAACCTGTAAGAAATCGAAAGGACATAAGTACTCGTTCATTCAACTTCCGACCTATAACCCATGTTGAACTTGCAAAACCTACAATCAGATCTGAGATTTCTCAACGGCAATCGGGTGAAAGAGACACATTTAGCCGTCTAGCCCCATAGACTCCCATTCAGTCTGCAGTCATGGGCGATCGCCCCCAGTGGAGCTCTGGGGGAACTACAACCAACATTCGGTACAATAGGACTGAACAGGGAGTGGCCAGGCTCTCCGTAGACGGGCTCTGGCTTGAAATGTACATTAGTTCGGCTAGTTGTTCTTCTACGGTGTTTTTAAACCGCAGGCACACGTAAGTATTCTTCAGCATGTTGATTTTTGTTCATGATATTCAGATACAATTAAATGTTTTGCAATAAGAATAAATGTGAATGATATCTAAGTTTTTTTTTTACCTTATTGAAATTAGGAATCGATAAGCAGAATCTAAGTCGAAATCGTTCAAATTCAAACGATACCCAACCCTAGTAAAGCGCACTTGTTTCCACAGGATGTGATGTCACAGAGCACACACACACACACACACTACACCGTCTGCACAGACTGATGGCGTGACAGCACACGAGAGCGGTGTGATATACTAACGTGGGCCGTGTGGAAGAGTGACCGGAGCGAAAATACTGTCGCTGTCTGTCGGGAATCAGGAGGAGACACAAGAGAAGGAGACAGACCTGATCAGCTGATGCCAGAGCAGCTGCAGTACATGATGCTGCTGGTCACATGATGCTACATCACATGGTTAGTCGAAGTTGAGCTTTACTGGAGTAGTTAATGTAGATGATGCTCATAGAACAGGTAAAGGTGGAGTGTGTCGCGAGGATGCGGACAGTGTGTGTGCGGTACGTGTCAGATACTCCACATTCTGCAAGCACTTCAATTATGCAGCATAATGAACATATGAACAAGAGTTGATCATAATCAGTGACATTTCTGTGCAGTTTATCATCATCATGCCGTAGTTTCTCAGACTCCATCGTGTGTGTGTATGTACAGTATATGTATGTGTGTGTGAGTGAGAGAGAGTGTGTGTGAGAATGTGTGTGTGTGTGTGTGTGTGTGTGTGTGAGAGAGAGAGAGTGTGTGTGAGAATGTGTGTGTGTGTGTGTGTGTGTTGGGTAGGTTTAGGGGTCGTGTTATTGTGTGTGTGATGGGCAGGTTTAGGTGTTGGGTTAGTGTGTGTGTGTGATGGGCAGGTTTAGGGGTCAGGTTAGTGTGTGTGTGTGTGATGGGCAGGTTTAGGGGTCAGGTTAGTGTGTGTGTGTGTGTGTGATGGGCAGGTTTAGGGGTCAGGTTAGTGTGTGTGTGTGTGTGTGTGATGGCTAGGTTTAGGGGCCGGGTTAGTGTGTGTGTGTGTGTGTGTGTGTGTGTGTGTGTGTGTGTGTGTGTGTGTGTGTGTGTGTGTGTGTGTGCGCGCGTGCGTGTGTGTGTGAGAGTCGTACTGGAGTGGAAGGGGCTGGACGGAGCCTGTGGAGAGTCGAACACACTGCAGGCCTCAGTGGAGCTGCAGGTGGAGGAGTCAGGGGTGTGTGTGTGTGTGTGTGTGTGTGTGTGTGTGTCGTACTGGAGTGGAAGGGGCTGGACGGAGCCTGTGGAGAGTCGAACACACTGCAGGCCTCAGTGGAGCTGCAGGTGGAGGCGGGTGGAGGCGTCAGGGGGGTTCTGGGAGAGTTCGGTGCTGAAGCTGCGCTGTTCTCCGTCTCGCTGTCCGGGATGCGGCTGTAGCTGA
>NC_140227.1:31723087-31730587 GCF_951802725.1 Rutilus rutilus
GAATAACCTCTTATGGCTGCTCATGTTCGAACAGCGAGATTACACACACGTAACTCAGCGGTGTTGTGAAGGCGCTCACCTCAAAGGTGTGGTCGAGTCTGTAGACGGGCGAGGAGTTCATGGCGCTCACCACCTCCAGAACACCGTTGAAGTTGTTGAGCTCCTGAAACACCTGCAGGATCTCGATGATTCTCGAGATGACGGACACGCGCTCCTCAACGTTCTCTGTCTCTACGATACACCTGAGAGACGAGAGTAACCGTTTTGAGAAAAACACGCACACTCACTCGCTCGCTCACTCAATTACTCACACACACACAAACTCGCTCGCTCACTTAATTACTCACACACACACAAACTCGCTCGCTCACTCACTCACTCAATTACTCACACACACACTCACTCGCTCGCTCACTCAATTACTCACACACACACTCACTCGCTCGCTCACTCAATTACTCACACACACACAAACTCGCTCGCTCACTCACTCACTCAATTACTCACACACACAAACTCGCTCGCTCACTTAATTACTCACACACACACAAACTCGCAAAGACTCACATACATACACTCACTTATTCACACACAGACACTCACTCACTCTCACACGACTCACACACACACACACACACACACACACACTCACTCTCACACACAAAGTCACTCACTCACTCACACACAACGACTCACATAGTCACTCACTTACACACACACACACACACACACACACACACAACGACTCACATAGTCACACACACTCACACAACGACTCACACACACTCACTCGCACACACACTCACTCGCACACACACTCACTCACTCTGACGCTCACTCTCACGCTCTCTCACTCTCACACACTCTCTCACACACACTATCACACACTCTCTCACACACTCACTCGCACACACACTCTCACTCACGCTCACTCACGCTCACTCGCACACTCTCTCACTCGCACACACACTCACTCGCACACACTCACTCGCACACACACTCACTCGCACACACACTCACTCGCACACTCACTCACTCGCACACACACTCACTCACTCACTCACTCACTCACTCACACACTCACTCACACACTCACTCACACACTCACTCACACACACACTCACTCACACACTCACTCACTCACACACACACTCACTCACACACACACACACTCACACACTCACTCACTCACACACTCACTCACACACTCACTCACACACTCACTCACACACTCACTCACACACTCACTCACACACTCACTCACACACTCACTCACACACTCACTCACACACACACACACTCACTCACACACACACACACACTCACACACTCACTCACTCACACACTCACTCACACACTCACTCACACACTCACTCACACACTCACTCACACACTCACTCACACACTCACTCACACACTCACTCACTCACACACTCACTCACACACACACTCACTCACTCACACACACACTCACTCACACACTCACTCACTCACTCACTCACTCACTCACTCACTCACTCACACACACACTCACTCACACACACACTCACTCAAACACTCACTCACACACTCACTCACACACTCACTCACTCACACACACACTCACTCACTCTCACACACTCACTCACTCACTCACTCACACACACACACACTCACTCACTCACTCACTCACACACACACTCACTCAAACACTCACTCACACACTCACTCACACACTCACTCACTCACACACACACTCACTCACTCTCACACACTCACTCACTCACTCACACACTCTCAGAGTTAATCTTGAGGGAGTGTGTCGTACTTCTCGAACCACAGTGTGAGGTTGGTGGTGTGGCGGATCATTCGCAGCAGGTTCGGAGAGTTGATCTCTTTGTCTTCTTTAGTCCAGACGCTTCCCACCAGTTCTGACGGCTGAACCGCCCTACAGGTGAAAGGTCAGAGGTCACACACACATTAATGCTTTTGTGCAAAACCACCAAAAAAAGAGCAGCAGTTCCACCTCAAAATCATGATCTAGACACTTTACAACTAAAAAAAATGAATTACCGGTAACTGCAGACAATTGTTTTGTATATTAAAGTCCCCCTGTGGTGTAAATCCAGCGTTTAATGTTGTTTATGTGTTTATGTGGTGTTATTAATATGCTTTAAGACACACCATGTGTAAATTCATAAGTCGACACCATTGCTGAGTATTTCCTCCTTAAAACTGCAGTGAACCAAAGACAGTCTCAAACACACGCTTTGAAATCGCTGGTGTTTCTGACGTCACAAACTACCTTGTAACCAATCAGATCAACGTGTGATCGTCAACCAGTGGATCTCTGAGCTGAGTGAGTGAGTGGAGGCGGGGCTCATTTGCATATTCAGGGGTGTCGAGTTACATTCAAGATATTTTTAGACATGAATCATTTTTTTTTTCCAAGGAAAAAGCTTTAAATGTCATTTTGGTGATTAAAGATGAGTTTTAAGGGATAAAATTACAGACTACAGGGGGATTTTAAATATGCAAATTATGCATCATCTAATTATATGCACTAAATTGCATAAAATTCCAGAACAGAAATCTGAATATCGGCCAGATTCATAATTCTCTTTTGATTTTGTCGACAAAGTTTTTTCCAGAAAAGATTTTGGATTTCTCTTTTCATCATGAATCAGAAAATACTGTCGACAAACAGAAATAAATACATTTCAACATGTTTTTAAGATTTGAAACGTCCTATAAACTGAAGTTTGCTGTGTGTGAAGCTGCTGAAGTGGAGATTTCTGACTCAAACTCACAGATCGTGACTTTGAAGATCGACAGAGATAAAGTACAACAAACACTTTTGGATGTTTTCTTTCCTCTAGTCTAAAACAAGAATATTATGGAAGCAAAATCTCAAATTGACTGTAGTGTCTCATAATTAAAGTAAGCTTGAACACAAATACAAGCTTGGCTCGTGCTGGCAGACGTTTAATGTAAGTGTTTTTACTGTAATGAAGTCAGAATCTCCCAGAATGCCGAGCTGTTGTGTGTGTGTGTGTGTGTGTGTGGTTTGGTTCAGTGTTTTGGGAGACGGGTGCGCAGAACGGCCTCATGGGAAATGGAGCTGAGGTGGTGACCTTGGGTACGACACTCATTGCCTGTTCCCACAGAGGTGAAGGGAAGTGTGTGTGTGTGTGTGTGTCACAGCTGGACTCTATTGTGTTAAACTGCCCCGTTTGCTGTGCACACAGTTGCCAACGGAGCAGAAAATAAAAATACAAACAGGAAATCCAGCCTTTTCCCTTATAAAAAAACAAACAAAATTAAAATACTGAACGAGCGCAAAACTAACAGAAATGGTCGTTTAAGGCTTGGGTTTAACACACGTTTAACACAAAGGAAGATAACTATAACAATACAGTTTTAAAAATCGTTCTAAATATAAAAGAATAGCAGAGTTCACATCACAACTGTTACGAGAACGGCATCGTTGGAATCACTTTCAGAGTGACGTTTTTTTCATATGCCTGATTATTGTGTATTTAAAACACAATCTGATCAGACCTGATCTGTGTGTGTGTGTGTATGTGTGAGAGTCTGTGTGTGAGAGTGTGTGTGTGTGAGAATGTGTGTGTGTCTGTGTGAATGTGTATGTGAGTGTGTATGTGTGAGTGAGTGTGTGTGAGTGAGTGTGAGTGAGTGAGTGCATGAGTGTATGTGTGAGAGTGTATGTGTATGTGTATGTGTGTGTGTGTGTGTGAGTGAGTGTGAGTGAGTGCATGAGTGTATGTGTGAGAGTGTATGTGTATGTGTATGTGTGTGTGTGTGTGTGAGAGTGAGAGTCTGAGTGTGTGCCTGAGTGTGAGAGCGCGTGTGTGTGTCGGTGTGTGAATGTGTATGTGAGTTTGGATGTGTGTGTGTGAATGTGTATGTGTGAGTGAGTGTGTGGGTGTAAGTGTGTGTCTGTGTGAGTGTGTGGGTGAGAGTGAGTGAGTGAGTGAGTGTGTGGGTCAGAGTGAGTGTGAGTGAGTGTGTGGGTGTAAGTGTGTGTCTGTGTGTGAGAGTGTGTGGGTGAGAGTGAGAGTGAGTGAGTGTAAGTGTGTGTCTGTGTGTGAGAGTGTGTGGGTGAGAGTGAGAGTGAGTGAGTGAGTGAGTGAGTGTGTGGGTCAGAGTGAGTGTGAGTGAGTGAGTGAGTGTGTGGGTGTGTGTGAGTGAGTGAGTGAAATCTGACCCGTTTCAATAATGTATGACTGACAAATATGCATCACATTAAGTTCATTAGTTTGTTAATATTAAAACTGTGTGGCTGGAAACATTTTATGCAATTCAAATAAAATATTTCTGAGTGTGTGTTTGCAATCATTTTATGGTGCATTTCCAGCATTTATCGTCTCCTGGCTGCTCATTTGTTAACATCATCATTCAGTCATATGATTGGAAGTGAACGTCGAGAGGGGTCACGGGTCAAGGGTCACGCACCTGTAGAAGTCTGACTCCAGTAGTGTGAGCTGTCGGGCGATCTCGATGGGGTGAAGGGTCATGAGGTCGAACTGATCCGTCTGTCCTGCTTTACACAGGTGCCACTCGATGGGCGGCGGCGAGCTCTCGAACGTGATGTTGTGACTCGGCCCGTTCGCCTGCGCCTGCTTCTTCCTCTGGATGATCTTCGTGATCGACTCCACCCACTTCCTCATGGCTTTACCTGTGCACAGGTGAGAGGAGGCGGAGCTAACCTGAGATCTGAGTCAACACTGAGTGCTCACCTGCCAGCGCCGCCGCCACAATCACTCCACTTATTTTATTTTTATTTTAAATGTTTTGTTTATTTTATTTTAATAAGTCCCGCCCACAGTGAAATCTCATTGGCTCAGCATTCAATGTGGACAGAAATATAATGGGAATTACATCAGAACATATAAAATTCATTTATTTTTCACCAAATTCCATGTTTTCGGGTGTAATTATTTTTTTATTCCGTTTTAATTGAATCTTAGAGATATCAAATCAATTGAAGTAATAAAACTTGTATAATTTTTTTTAGGATTTATTAACATTTTAACAATATAGTTCCCTAAGAAATGTGCTTTATTTTTCTCATCCTGAGTATTATTTTTTTCTGGATTCCATTTTAATTAAATTTTAATAATCAAAAGGGATGTTGAATCAATTTAATTGATAATTTATTAATATTTTAACTATAAAAGTTCTCCGTATTAATTCTTCTGTGATTTAATGTACATTTATTGTATAAAAAAAGGTGGTAATCAAATGAAATTTGAACAAATCCTTTTAAACTTTTTTTGTGCAGCACAAGCGTTTAAATTAAAACAATAAAAAAAATTATATGGTGTGATATTCCTTAAAAAATTATAACTTTGAGAAGTACCGTAGAATAGTAATATTATTTGTGTCATATCAGTTTCACACTCTTTACGTTTATAGCGACACGTCAGGTTTATCAGTCCAAACTTTGCCAAATTCCATCACATTATACATTATGCTAATATATAAATAGTATAATTGCGTATTTATTTCTGGATTCCGCCCATGTTCCACATGTCCACAGTCTTCTGATCTCAGGTGTGATGATGAAGGTTTGCGTTCTCACCTCTGACCTTGTTGATGAACTCCTCCAGTCGCCGTAGCAACTGAGCGTCTCTCTCGAAGTCATAGAAGTGATGCTCGACCCAGTGCCTGCACACATTCAGCACCCTGCACACACACACACATCCAGTGAGACTGTGTAAGTGTGTGTGTGTGTGTGTGTGTGTGAGTGAGTGTGTGTGTGAGTGTGAGTGTGTGTGTGTGTGAGAGAGAGTGAGTGTGTGTGTGTATGTCAGTGTGTGTGTATGAGTGTGTGTGTGTATGTCAGTGTATGTATAAGAGTGTGTGTGTGTATGTCAGTGTATGTATAAGAGTGTGTGTGTGTGTGTGTGTGTGTGTGTGTGTGTGAATATGAATGTGTGTGTGTGTGTGTGTGTGTGTGTGTGTGTGTGTGTACCTGAGCTGTACGGGTTGAACGAACTCTTTGCGGAAGCGTTTGAGTTCTGCACTCAGCGGCTGGTCTCCGTTCTCCATGGCCATCTGATCCGCTTCTGTGGGCTTGGGTTCGGGGATATCAAACCTGGATTGCAAATACACACACACACACACACACACACACACACAGAGAGAGAGACTTTTCCATGTGTGTGTATATATATATATATGTGTGTGTGTGTGTGTGTTTGTATGTGTGTATATGTACTCAGCAAAAAAAGAAACGTCCCTGTTTTAAGATACTGTATTTTAATATGAAATATGAACAATTTTATATATATGTGTGTGTGTGTGTGTATGTGTGTGTGTGTGTGTATGTATATACTAAAACTGTGTGTATATTAAACTAAAACTCTAAGACAAAAAACAGTGTATTTGTGCACCATCAGGACAGCAGCTGTTCTGTGTGTGTGTGTGTGTGTGATGTCTGACCTCTCCATGAGCAGATCCAGCAGCTCCTGAGGTTTACAGAACGACCGGTACGTGGTGAGAAACGTCCTGACGAAATTGGGATCTGAAAAACAAGGGAAAATGTTTAGTTTAACAAAAAACTTTTGATTATGTTTGTCAAACTATTTCCTTCCATCAGCGTTGAAATGAAACAGGAGGAACGTCCGCAACTACACACTACACTCAGCTACACACTACTCAACTACACACTACACTCAACTACACACTACACTCAACTACACACTACACTCAGCTACACACTACACTCAGCTACACACTACACTCAGCTACACACTACACTCAGCTACACACTACACTCAACTACACACTACACTCAGCTACACACTACACACTACACTCTACTACACACTACACTCAGCTACACACTACACTCAGCTACACACTACACTCAGCTACACACTACACTCAGCTACACACTACACTCAGCTACACACTACACTCAACTACACACTACACTCAGCTACACACTACACTCAGCTACACACTACACTCAGCTACACACTACACACTACACTCAACTACACACTACACTCAGCTACACACTACACACTACACTCAACTACACACTACACTCAGCTACACACTACACACTACACTCTACTACACACTACACTCAGCTACACACTACACTCAACTACACACTACACTCAGCTACACACTACACACTACACTCAGCTACACACTACACTCAGCTACACACTACACACTACACTCAACTACACACTACACTCAGCTACACACTACACTCAGCTACACACTACACTCAGCTACACACTACACTCAGCTACACACTACACTCAGCTACACACTACACTCAGCTACACTCAGCTACACACTACACTCAGCTACACACTACACTCAGCTACACACTACACTCAGCTACACTCAGCTACACACTACACTCAGCTACACACTACACTCAGCTACACACTACACTCAGCTACACTACACACAGCTACACACTACACACAGACTACACTCAGCTACACACACACTACACTCAGCTACACACAC